>NC_035442.2:137715258-137924382 GCF_002127325.2 Helianthus annuus
TTTAATTATTTCTCTATCATTTCTTTATACACAGATGTTGTTTTAATTTTAACATTAATATTGTTTTTCTTTTATTATCCATATATAGATATCATAATATATTGTTTTAACTTTTTATAATTTTCAAAAAATACTGAAAATTTTCTCTGAGATTGAAATTGTAATTATTTTTGGGCATTAACTCTTTTTTTGAATATGTGATGAAGTTATTTATTTTTGCATACATGTGATATATTTCGTTTTCATTAATTTCATAATTTTTATATGAATCTACTCGTGCGCATGCATAATATACTATATGTTGTTAATATACACATATGTAACCATTTTTGAATATAATACACAGATGTATAAAACAGTGTACACATGTATATAAACTAACAACTGTGTATCTTATATAACCTGATAGTTAGCGAGACTGTACACATGTGTATAAACTAAAAGTTGTGTATCTATTATAAACTGATAGTTAGCGAGACTATACACATATGTATAAACTAAAATTTGTGTATCTTGTATAAACTAATACTAGCCAGACTATACACATTTGTATACACTAACAGTTGTGTATCTTGTATATACGGAAACTACCGAGATTTTAGGGATTTTGATTATATGTTTTTTTAATAAATGTAATTTACAAAAGACACAAATACTCTTCTGTCAATTAATTTAAAGGGAGGTTACAACAATATAATTACAATCTTGCCATTGTTTAAAAATCTTTAGATGATGTAATCCAATGGCCCAGATTAGTTCACACAGTTCACTCTCAACCTAGTGTTCACTCTAGAATCCTATATATATATATATATATATAGGATGAAGATCATTACAGAACACTAACTATTGCAAGAACAAAAAGAACAATTCTAAAATACTAAATTTTGGGATTTAAAGTACTTAATTATTAAATTTTATGCTTCTTACATTCATATGTGTATTATATATACATAAAAAAACCAACGATTTTAACCTACACATAACCTACATACATATTGGTAATTTAACTTACACATAACCTACATATGTGTAGGTTATACAAAAATGAAATTTTTTCATATTTTGTTTTGAATTCTAGTGCAACAAACAATAAATCTTATATTTGTAACATTTTTATTTACTTTTTAGGTTTTTAGGATAGAAAAAATGGGTGATTCACTGTGTTCTGCTTGTTCTCGCAATATTTAGTGTTTTGCATAGAACTTTCCCATATATATATACATATATATATGGGGTAGGGTTCATGCGAGTACCACCTTTATTGCGAGAACCGCGAGAACCAATGTGAACACAAAAAAATACTTAAAAAATCTAAAAAACACACATTTTTTTTAAATATTTTTTAAAGAAAATCGCTATATTTCGTTACCAAAAAAAACTTTTTTTTTTTCAAGTGATAATCATCGATGCACATGTGCATATGTATAATTTCTTGGACAAATTCCATAATATATTACCCGTAGTAGACAAATGCTCTTTCGTTTACACTACCATCCATAATACACTACTTTTTTACATTACCAATACTAAAAATGCACATGTGCATCATTATGTATAACCATGATATAACGTGTTTTGGTACAAAAAGTTTATGATTTTAAATGATGAAGTAGGCCCATATACATGTTTTTGGGTTAGTTATATCTAGTGGTTGATGGTTTGATGATATTTGTCACTTTATGATGTAATATGTAGTTTGGATGGTATAAAGGGTGTTGATGTACATGTAATAAAGTGAAATATTGGTAATGGTATTGTATTATGGATGGTAGGAGGTAATGGTATTGTATTACGGATGGTAGGAGGTAATGGTAGTATATTATGGATGGTATGATAGATGAAAGGGAAAGTGTATTCAAAGTAGTGTACCAAAACACGTTATAACGTGTTCATACATATAGATGCACATGTGCATTTCTAATATTGTTAATGTAAAAATCAGTGTATTATGAATGGTAGTGTAAATAAAAGTGCAATTGTCTGATATTAGTAATGTATTACGGAATTTGTCAAAGAGATGATACATATGCACATGTGAATGGATAATTGTTACTCGATTTTTTTTTTGTTTTTTTAGTGATGAAATATAACTCGATTTTTTTTTTGTTTATATCTAGTGGTTGATGGTTTGATTATATTTGTCACTTTATGATGTAATATGTTGTTTGGATGGTATAAAGGGTGTTGATGTACATGTAATAAAGTGAAAATATTGGTAATGCTATTGTATTATGGATGGTAGGAGGTAATGGTATTGTATTCCGAATGGTAGGAGGTAATGGTAGTGTATTATGGATGGTATGATACATGAAAGGGAAAGTGTATTCAAAGTAGTATACCAAAACAGGTTATAACATGTTCATACATATAGATGCACATATGCATTTCTAATATTGTTAATGTAAAGCAGTGTATATGAATGGTAGTGTAAATGAAACTACAATTGTCTAATATTAGTAATGTATTACGGAATTTGTCAAAAAAATTATACATATGCACATGTGCATGGATAATTGTTACTCGAATTTTTTTTCTTTTTTAGTGATGAAAAATAGCGATTTTTTTTAAAAAAAATATTAAAAATTTTTTTTGAGTGTTTTTTAGATTTTTTTAAGGTATTTTTGGTTGCGTTCACGCAATAAAGGGTGGTTCTGAACGAATCCTTCTCCTGTATATATATATATATGTATATATATATATATATATATATATATATATATATATATATATATATATATATATATATATATATATATATATATATATATATATATATATATATATAGGGGATGGTTCAAATGAAAACCACTTTTATTGTGAAAACTCGAAAACTAACTAAAAAAAGCCTAAAAAACACACAAAATATTTTTTTTTTTCAATTTTTTTTATAAAAATCGCTAGTTTTTATATATAAAAAAAACTTTTTTTCAAAAAAAAAAAAATTTGTGTAGTGCACATGTGTAATAATACACATGTGTAGTACACATACATATGTGCAGTATTACACATGTGCACTACACAAAAAAAATTTTTTTTTTTTTTGAAAATTTTTTTTATATTAAAAATCCTGCGAAATTTTGATTGCAAAAAAAAAATTAAAAAAAAAAATTTTGTATGTTTTTTTGGCTTTTTTTAATTAGTTTTCGAGTTTTCACAATAACTAGTGGTTTTCATTTGAACCTTCCCCTATATATATATAGGCAAAAGATCAAATACAAATAATCTTAACATACTAAACATACAAATTGAAGGAAAACCCAAAAAGACAAGGTGACATTTTTGTAATTACCACCAACTATCAAAGTTACAACCAAAAATACCTAAAAACACAATTTTTTTTTAACATTTTTTATTAAAAAATCGCTACATTTCGTTAGCAAAAAAAATAATTTTTTTTTTTGGCTGCTACTAAAAGTAGCGATTTTTTAATAAAAAATGTTAAAAAAATAAAATAAAATAATTTGTGTGTTTTTTTTATTTTTTTAGATTTTTTTAGGTTTTTTTGGGGGGTTTAGTTTTTAGCATTTTAGCTTGGGGGTGGGGGGGGGGGTTAGGTTTTTTTAGGTTTTTGGGGGTGGGGGTGGTGGGGGGGGGTTAGGTTTTTTTAGGTTTTGTGGGGGGGGGTAGGTTTTTTTAGGTTTTTTTGGGGGGGGGGGGGGAGTGGGGGGTTTAGGTTTTTTTTTGGGGTGGGGGGAGTGGTTAGGTTTTTTTAGGTATATTTGTAGAGTAACTTTGATAGTTATTGATAATTACAAAAATGCCACCTTGTCTTTTTGAGTTTTCCTTTAATTTGTATGTTTAGTATCTTAAGATTATTTGTACAAGAACTTTACCCTATATATATATGTTATATTTGTAGTTATTAATTAACTAGTAATAAGACCCACCCGTGTTGCGGCGCGGGTACATTGCAAATGTCGAACAGATTGGTCCATCGTTTTGTGATACGTTAACCATATGAAAACTGTCACACCCCAACCGATGACGGAAACATCGGGGCGCGGCACTGAGTGAAACAGATTATCCAGGAGAAATCCATAACAACTAAATTACCGGATAGTTAATATAATATCCCATACCATAACCCATCAAGTAAACTAATTATTATAGACGTAGATATCTCAAGACAAATAACATGTTCCGACAACTCAGATTCAAAATAAATGAATTGTTTTTGTTTGTTTCTAGACTCAATCCTAACTCGATTCCATCAAATAGCAAGCAAGCATCCTAAACACATGTCACATACGTTAAAATAAAGGTCAATACACATAGTGTAAAGGTGAGCATACAAGCTAAATAGTATAATAGAGTTCGAAATCGTTTACGCATAACCAGCATGTAACATGTAACATACTGAAGGCTAGTAGGTTATCAACAGAGAAATATCCACAGACGTGACTGCGAGTTGTAGAATGCGCAACACATATCCCCACTGGGATGCGTGAAGTAAAGCCCTTAACAACCCCTGTCCACGACAGGTGCTGAGTCCAAACTATAGTACTATCGTTGCTAAGGTGTCAGGCAACAATCACTGTGTTAACATAACATACAAGCATTCATCGAATTATACGCAACATGTAATAACGGTCAGCGTGTAAATAGTGTTTGCGTTGTGTGTCAATTGTGATTTGAATAAGTAACGTATGTAACACTCAAAAGTGCGTAAAGCAAAAAAGGGATCGAGTATACTCACAGATAGCGTTTAACAAGTAAACACTCTCTTGGATTGAAGGGAGCGCTGGGAGAGATTAGCCTGAACAGTTAACGATAGCATAAGCGATGAACGACGCGTAAAAACGGTGAAGAGTGTCCAAGTGTCGGATGGTAATCCGATCGGATGGCTATCTGATCGGTTGGCCATTCGATCGGATGACAATCTGTTCGGATGGTCATCCGATCGGATGGTCATCCGATCGGATGGTCATTCGATTGGATTGACATTCGTTTGGTAAGGGTGTGTTTGTGTATGATGGCTTTGAAGATTTTGTTGTAGCATTTTGAAAACAGAGAAGTATCTCTACCCTTCAAGTCGTCGATCGAACGGTCATTCGATCGGATAGCGATCCGATTGGAAGGACACTTAGGGAGAACAAGTTCACAGCAGGATTGTCACTCGATCGGATAACAATCCGATCGGCTGGCAACCCGTTAGAAACTGAAAATAGTGAAAATTATTAAATGTTGGAGTCCAATGTCAACCAATCGGATGGTCGTTCGATCGGATGGCAATCCGTTCGGCATTCAGTTGGTCTTGAAACGTTGACTAAATATGGGAGCTCAAGTGCAATCCGATCGGATTGCAGTTGGTCTTGAAGAGTTTTGCGGTTTGCTTGAGATGTATGACAGTGCACTAAACAACAGAAACCCCATCATGACCCAAGTTATCCGATCAAACAGGAATCACCCTAGTCCGATCAGTTAACTGTTCGTGACGGTTGTTGATGTTTAACCCGTAATCAGTCGTCTCTTAGATAGAAATCAGATATTGAACCGACACAACACTAAGAATCAGTAGAAGATCAGAACGAGCTCTGATTCTATCAGTTTTGAGTGCATTGAGTGTAAAAGAGTTGAAAGAAAGTTCGAAAAGTGTCTTTCAATCCTTTTAACTTTGAAAATGTTTAGATCTAAGCGAAAACATTTTTTAATCATGTGGAAATCCTTCAGATCTGAGTTGTTCTTGGTGGAATGAGGTCAAAACTTGAAGTTCATAAGAGCTTCATGATGACATCACCCTAGAACACCTTAAATCTACTGATTTCATGGTTAAAAGTTAAGATTCAAAGGAGAAAATGATGAAGAAGTTCGTATAGATCATAGAAGTACAAGATTTGAGTTGAAAACTTACAAGAATCACGAGAAATCGAGAGAAAGAAGGCTTGGAACGCTGTTGGTCGAGTAAGGGAGCTTTCACATCAAGTGATGTGACAGGAGGGGTATTTATAGGTTGCCAAAAAGGGAAAGGAGGAGCAAGTGTCGAATAGGTTTCACCTCGATCGGATAGCACCTCGATGGGATGGCAATCCAATCGGATGGCCATTCAATCGAGTGGCTCCGACGAGTAGTGTCTTGGCGTTTCGTTTCGCGTGTTAAGCATTGCGATGCATTTAAGCGAGAGTAAATTGAGCGATGCGATAGATTAACAATAAACACACAAATACTATATCTAACATACAATCATCATAAATAACTTGCGTTTAGCGTTTGCGATTATACTGCTGTTGCTATAGAGTTGCGATTTGTGTTTCGATTAATCACCACAAACATAAAGTAAACATGCACAAGTAACACATAAGTAACACACACACGTAAAACAATATTCAGAATCTATCCATCAAGGCGCGAATGCGATTCCGATGCGATTAGCGATAAAGCGATAAAACATGCGATTAACGACGATTATTCACAAATACTCCACATAATACAACTAAAGCGAATAAATAAAAGATTCAATTATAAGTCAAAGAAGTCAAATCAGTAATTAAGCAAGGAGTGACAGATAGCAATTAGCAATCTTTTCTTCCATTGACTTCAATCTTGAATTTGACTTTGACTTTCGTAACACGGGGTGTTACACCCTCCCCTTCTTAAGGGAATTTTGTCCCGAAATTAGGCTGAAGCCGTAACAAACAACTGTGGGTACTTCACCTTCATGTCACTTTCGAGTTCCAAGGTGACCTCTGTGCCGCGTTTGCCTTCCTAGCGAACCTTCACAATGGGAATGCGTGAGCGCCTAAGCTTCTTGGTTTCTCAGTCCATGATCTCGACAGGCTTCTCCACGAAGTGTAATGTTTCGTCCACTTGAAAATCCTCTAGTGGAACTTGTAAATCCTGCTCAGCCAGACACTTTCTGAGGTTCGAAACGTGGAAAGTCGGGTGGACGTTGCTAAGTTCCTCCAGTAGTTCGAGTCTGTTGGCCACATTGCTGATGCGTTCCAGAATTTTAAAGGGTCCCACATATCGAGGCGCCAGCTTTCCTTTCTTGCCGAATCTGATCACACCCTTCCAAGGTGATACCTTTAGGAGTACGTGATCGCCAACATCAAATTCAAGGGGCTTGCGTCGTCTATTGGCATAACTTTTCTGACGACTCTGAGCTTTCAGCAGATTGTCTCGAATTTGGAGGATTTTTTCAGTCGTTTCTTGCAACAGCTTAGGTCCGGTTATTTGCGAGTCTCCGATCTCATGCCATACAATAGGCGATCGACATCTTCTTCCGTATAATGCCTCAAACGGTACCATCTGGATGCTAGAATGAAAACTGTTATTGTATGAGAATTCGACTAAAGGTAAGTATGCGTCCCAATTACCACCGAAATCTATGACACACGAACGAAGCATGTCTTCAAGGGTACGAATCGTTCTTTCAGTCTGACCGTCGGTTTGGGGATGGAAAGCGGTACTTAGATTAAGCGTAGTACCGAGAGCAGATTGAAACGTTTCCCAAAGATGCGAGGTAAACTGACCATCACGGTCAGAGATGATGTCACGAGGCATCCCATGTCGACAAATGATCTCATCGGTGTAGATTCGGGCTAATTTTTCTACCTTATAGTCTTCTCGTATCGGCAGAAAATGACCAGATTTAGTCAAACGGTCAACGACAACCCAGATGCTGTCATGACTTGATGGCGTGCGCGGAAGTTTCGTTATGAAGTCCATAGCTATACTCTCCCATTTCCACGTAGGGATCCCGGGTTGGAGGTGTAAGCCAGAGGGTCTTTGGTGCTCGGCCTTGACTTTCGAGCAAGTCAGACACTTCGAAACATAGAGAGCGATATCTTCTTCATGCCCGGCCACCAGTACTTATAGCGAAGGTCCTGGTACATTTTATCGGCACCGGGATGAATAGAATATCGAGACTTGTGGGCTTCGTCCATCAGAATCTGTCGTAAGTTGGTATACTTGGGAATCCAAATTCGGTCTAGATAATGGAATATCCCATTCGACTTATTCACTAACTGGGCGCCATCGTTGAGAATCTTTTCCTTCTTCAAATTGCGTTCGGTGAAACAAGCATGTTGGGCGTCACGGATAAGAGTTTCGAGATGATCCTGGGCGTGAACATTACGAACGTTATGCAAATAGCTTTTTCTGCTGAGGGCGTCGGCAACGACATTTGCTTTGCCAGGATGATAACGAATCTCACAATCGTAATCGTTGAGAAGTTCTACCCATCGGTGTTGGCGCATATTCAGTTCTTTTTGGCTGAGGATGTGTTGCAGGCTCTTATGATCTATGAAGATCATACACTTGGTACCGTAAAGGTAGTGTCGCCAAATTTTCAACGCAAAAACAACTACGCCTAGCTCTAGGTCGTGGGTCGTATAGTTCTTCTCGTGGATCTTGAGCTGACGAGAAGCGTAAGCGATAACCTTGTCCCATTGCATGAGAACACAACCAAGACCAAGGTTTGAGGCATCACAATAAACTACAAATTCATCGTTCCCGCCGGGTAAAGCGAGAACAGGAGCATTGCAGAGCATATGCTTGAGAGTTCAAAAGTCAGTCTCTTGTTCAGTTCCCCAAACAAAAGGCTTGTCTTTGTGCACGAGAGAAGTAAGCGGCACGGCGATTTTAGAGAATCTTTCGATAAATCGGCGATAATAGCCCGCTAGTCCGAGAAAAGAACGGACTTCAGACGGGTTCTTAGGTGTAACCCTACTCTTAACAACTTCGATATTCGCAGGGTCGACGTGAATACCTTGACTATTGACAATGTGACCGAGGAATTGAACCTCCTCCAGCCAGAATTCACACTTGGAGAACTTGGCATAGAGTCGATTTCCCTAGAGTAGCTCGAGAACCAAACGTAGATGTTCCGCGTGTTCGGCTTTCGACTTGGAATAGATCAGGATATCATCGATGAACACAATGATGAAGCGGTCGAGAAAGGGTTTACACACGCGATTCGTCAGATCCATAAAGACCGTGGGTGCGTTGGTTAACCCAAAAGGCATAACAACGAATTCATAATGGCCATAGCGGGTGCGAAAAGCAGTTTTGGGTATATCCTCCTCTTGAATGCGTAACTGGTGATAGCCTGAGCGTAGATCGATCTTCGAGAAACACGTAGCAGCTTGTAACTGATCAAACAAATCATCGATTCGAGGCAGGGGATAGCGATTCTTGATAGTCAGCTTATTCAACTACCTATAGTCGATGCACATCCGGAACGACCCATCCTTCTTTTTGACGAAAAGGACTGGTGCGCCCCAAGGGGAGGTGCTAGGGCGAATGAAGCCTTTGTCAAGCAATTCCTAGAGTTGACTCGAGAGTTCGTGCATTTCGGACGGAGCGAGTCGATAAGGAGCTCTAGCGACATGATTTGCTCCAGGAATGAGGTCGATACAAAAGTCGATATCACGACTCGGAGGTAAACCAGGTAAGTCATCAGGGAACACAAGAGAAAAATCACGAACCACAGGCACCTTGTCTATCTCCTTAACTTCCTTTTTCTCCACTACTCTAATGTGCGCCAAAAAAGCTTGGTATTCCTTGCGGAGATACTTGCTAGCCTGGACACACGACATGAGTTGGAGTTTCTTTGACGCGACTTCACCGCAAACACACAGTTTATCACCATTAGCGAGCGAGAAGCGAATCATCTTATCAAAGCAAACAACTTCAGCATGATTCTCACGAAGAAAATCCATGCCTACTATGACGTCAAAACTACCGAGCTGCATCGGAATAAGGTCGATAGGAAAGATGTGATTGTTGAGTTCGAGAGTACAATCACGAAGAACAGAATTGACAGCGACGGTTCTTCCGGTGGCAACTTCAACATCGAACGTCGAGGGGAGTTGGGTGCGCTTACGATTAAGGAGCTTTTCGAAGTCAAACGACACAAAACAATTATCGGCTCCAGTATCAAATAAACACGAAGCATATATACCATTCACAAGGAACGTACCATTAACCACGTTGTTATCGGCTTGAGCTTGGACGACATTGATGTTGAAAGTACGTCCGCGGGCTGCTGGTTGCTGTTGCTGGGGCTGCTGCTGTTGTGGCTCTTGTTTCACCACTCGATTCGGGCACATGTTTGTGAAGTGGTTGGGATCACCACACGCAAAGCAAGCTCTACCATGGATCACGGGTGCAGAGCCGCTTGTTGGCCTTGGGGAGCAGGAAGTAGAACTTGTTGAGTAGGAGCTTGACCTTGTGCTAGAGCTGGAGTTTGACGTGGACCTGTACGGCAGTTGGCGGTGAGATGGCCGTACATGTTGCAGTGCACACAGTATCTGCAAGCGATTCCCACTAGATGGTGATAAGTACAAGTAGGGCAAGCCGGGTGAGGACCAGTGTAAGCATGCTTAGCCGGCGGTGCATGGGTAACCGGTGCCACTACTTGGCGGTGTTGAGGCTGCGGTGGGGCAGGTACTGATTGGAGCGGGGCAGCAGCGGTGACAGCGCAATTCTTGCTACTGTTGTTGTTGTTGTTGTTGTTGTTCCTTTTGCGATGGGAGGACTTTGATGACTGCGGTACGGCGACGGTTTCAGCGGTTGAAGCAGTGGTAGCTTGATGCAGATTCTTGGAGGCCTTATCAAAGTAACCAGACTTGACTCGCTTGTCGTTTATCTCAGCAACAACTAAGAAAGTTTCCTCAATAGTTGACGTCTTTGCAGCTTGAACGAAATCAACCACGCAATCCGGAAGAGCACGGATATACTTTTTGATGGTGATTTCGGGCGTAGAGACTTGACCTGGACAGATTATACTCAACTGCTTAAAGCGAGCAGTCAAACCAGCGTTGTCGCCATCCTTTTGTTTGATATGCCAGAACTCGTCCTCCAACTTTTGGAGCTCGTGGGGAGGGCAGAACTCTTTCATCATCAAGTCCTTCAACTCATCCCACGTCAGCCCGTAAGCTGCATCATTCCCCCGTTTGTTTCTCTCGGCCATCCACCAATCTAGAGCACGAGATTATCAGGACAGTTGCTCTGACGCAGGGTGACTTCGATAGAATCAAACCATTGAAACATGGTCGTAGGCCCATCTTCGCCGGTAAATTCTTTCGGGCCCAGGCTTTGAACTGCTTAAAGCTAAAAGCAGACTTTGGCGAATCAGTCCTAGACTCTTCAGAGGACTTGGTACCGTTTTCATTTAGCTCACTAACGATCTGGGGATAACTTTCGCTATCTGCTTAGCGACCAAAGAGGCGATGCGCTTATCTTCATGATTGCGGTGAGCGGAGCGGGAGTGAAATGATCCAAATGACGACATTGTCTGCAATAGACATCGCCACAGGGCTCAAACACTATAAAACCGAATCGCACCAACTCACGCCTAATACTACTAAAACTTAGGAACAAAATCACGTAACGCATAGGCACATAGGCACGTAATCACAGAAACACGTAGGCATGTAGAGCACAGAAACACGTAAGTTACAAAAACCACAGAAACTACACTATATTTGCACGTATTCACCTATCATTCAAGGTCCGCGAGTTCGAGAATAACGATTACGATTAGCGAGTACACAGCGAGTAGCATAGCATAAGCGAGTAACATAACATGCGATTATCCACAAGTGGCAGCGATTTGTTAACGTTTTGAGATAGATGTGCAGTGCAGGTCGTGTGTGTCGATCAAAGTGAGAAGCGAAAAGCATATAAATCACCAAAAATCGATACACACAAACAGGTAAAAGCACATATAACACATAAAATCCACATAAAACGACAAATATCAGAGTCAGTAGTTGCGGGCTCAGAATCGAAACACATAAAATCAGCGATTGCGAGCTTGAAATCGAGGATAGATTGTCTAAGGCTTGATAGGCGTCGACTACCCAAAGTGATTCGACTATTCACAAGGACTTTTGGTACACACTTTGGCTTTCGGGACTGTGCTCTCGCCTCGATTTGGGTGAACGACACGCATCCTTCTAGTTACAGCGTGACTTCAAGTCGTTGGAGTCCGTCGAGACTTTGGTGAGAGTTTTGTAAAACCAGAACAGAGTACGGAACAAGTCGTCATGGTCCGGGTCTCACCCCTGTCTTAACAACTTTGTTCCAGTCTTGATGAGATAGAGAGGAAAATCTGCGTTAAAGTTCGAAATTCACTCCTGTTTCAACGCAAATTCTCTTGTTTATAGATAAAAATGCGGGTCGAACAAGCGATTCAGTCGAGAGTTTGCGGTTTTCACACCTAATCTCGACCTAATTACTCGTTCATTTTCGAAAAATAGTGTGCGGTGATAGTGTTCAGCGAGTGCGAGCGAGAACAGCAAGTAAGCTCGTGCGGAACCCCTACTGGGTTCGCACAAGTCGCTCTGTTGGTACTTAGACTATAGACTAGGTCGTTTCTAAGACATCGACCCGGACTAGGTCGAGTCTTACCTAATTCCCTATAGTTATGGCTCTGATACCAATCTGTCACACCCCAACCGATGACGGAAACATCAGGGCGCGGCACTGAGCGAAACAGATTGTCCAGGAGAAATCCATTACAACTAAATTACCAGATAGTTAATATTATGTCCCATACCATAACCCATCAAGTAAACTAATTATTACAGACATAGATATCTCAAGACAAATAACATGTTCCGACAACTCAGATTCAAAATAAATGAATTGTTTTTGTTTATTTCTAGACTCCATCCTAACTCGATTCCATCAAATAGCAAGAAAGCATCCTAAGAACCTGTCACATACGTTAAAATAAAGGTCAATACACATAGTGTAACGGTGAGCATACAAGTTTAATAGTATAATAGAGTTCGAAATCGTTTACGCAAAACCAGCATGTAACATGAAACATAGTGAAGGCTAGTAGGTTATCGACAGAGAAATATGCACAGACGTGACTGCGAGTTGTAGAATGCGCAACATATCCCCACTGGGATACGTGAAGTAAAGCCCTTAACCACCCCTGTCCACGACAGGTGCTGAGTCCAAACTATAGTACTACCGTTGCTAAGGTGTCAGGTAACAATCATTGTGTTAACATAACATACAAGCATTCATCGAATAACACGTAACATGCAATAACGGTCATCGTATAAATAGTGTTTGCATTGTGTGTCGATTGTGATTTGAATAAGTAACGTATGTAATACCCAAAAGTGCGTAAAGCAAAAATGGATCGAGTATACTCACAGATAGCATTTAACAAGTAAACACTCTCTTGGATTGAAGGGAGCGTTGGGAGAGATTAGCCTGAACAGTTAACGATAGCATAAGCGATGAACGACGCGTAAAAACGGTGAAGAGTGTTCAACTGTCAGATGGTAATCTGATCGGATGGCTATCTGATCGGTTGGCCATTCGATCGGATATCAATCCGTTCGAATGGTCATCCGATCGGATGGTCATTCGATTGGATTGACATTCGTTTAGTAAGGAGGTGTTTGTGTATAATGGCTTTGAAGTTTTTGTTGTAGCATTTTGAAAACAGAGAAGTATCACTACCCTTCAGGTCGTCGATCGAACGGTCGTTCGATCAGATAGCGATCCGATTGGCAGGACCCTTAGTGAGAACAAGTTCACAGCAGGATTGTTACTCGATCGGATAGAAATCCGATCGGTTGGCAACCCATTAGAAACTGATGATCTTTGAAAATTGTGAGAATGATTAAGTGTTGGAGTCCAATGTCAACCAATCGGATGGTCGTTCGATCGGATGGCAATCCGATCGGACGACAATCCGTTCGGTATTCAGTTGGTCTTGAAACGTTGATTAAATATAGAAGCTCAAGTGCAATCCGATCGGATTGCAGTTCGATCGGATGGCAATCCGATCGGACGGCAATCCGTCCCAACGAATCTGATCGTCTTGACTTGATTATTTTGAACGGTTTTTTGCGGTTTGCTTGAGACGTATGACAGCGCACTAAACAACAGAAACCCCATCATGACCCAAGTTATCCGATCGAACAGGAATTACCCTAGTCCGATCAGTTAACTTTTCGTGACGGTTGTTGAGGTTTAACCCGTAATCAGTCGTCTCTTAGATAGAAATCAGATATTGAACCGACACAACACTAAGAATGAGTAGAAGATCAGAACGAGCTCCGATTCTATCGATTTTGAGTGCATTGAGTGTAAAAGAGTTGAAAGAAAGTTGGAAAAGTGTCTTTCAATCCTTTTAACTTTGAAAATGTTTAGATCTATGTGAAAACATTGTTTAATCATGTGGAAATCCTTCAGATCTGAGTTGTTCTTGGTGGAATGAGGCCAAAACTTGAAGTTCATAAGAGCTCCATGTTGACATCACCCTAGAACACCTCAAATCTACTGATTTCACGGTTAAAAGTTAAGATTCAAAGGAGAAAATGATGAAGAAGTGCGTATAGATCATAGAAGTACAAGATTTGAGTTGAAAACTTACAAGAATCGCGAGAAATCGAGAGAAAGAAGCCTTGGAACACTGCTGGTCGAATGAGGGAGCTGTCACATCAAATGATGTGACAGGAGGGGTATTTATAGGTTGCCAAAAAGGGAAAGGAGGAGCAAGTGTCGAATAGGTTGCACCTTGATCGGATAGCACCTCGATCGGATGGCAATCCGATCGGATGGCCACTCGATCGATTGGCCATTCGATCGAGTGGTTCCGACGAGTTGTGTTTTGGCGTTTCGTTTCGCGTGTTGAGCGTTGCGATGCATTTAAGCGAGCGTAAATTGAGCAATGCGATAGATTATTAATAAACACACAAATACTATATCTAACATACAATCATCATAAATAACTTGCATTTAGCGTTTGCGATTATACTGCGGTTGCTATAGAGTTGCGATTTGCGTTTCGATTAATCACCACAAACATAAAGTAAACATGTACAAGTAACACATAAGTAACACACACACACGTAAAACAATATTCAGAATCTATCCATCAAGGCGCGAATGCGATTGCGATGCGATTAGCAATAAAGCGATAAAGCGATAAAACATGCGATTAACATCGATTATTCACAAATACTCCACATAATACAACTAAAGCGAATAAATAATTACAAGTCAAAGAAGTCAAATCAGTAATTAAGCAAGGAGTGATAGATCGCAATTAGCAATCTTTTCTTCCTTTGACTTCAATCTTAACTTTGACTTTGACTTTCGTAACACGGGGTGTTACAAAAACGCGCGTTTTGACGTATCCTATACAACTAAAGTAATCGAGTTTATATTATACAATCGTAACGTATTTAAACATGACCCGACTCACACATAGGAAATGTACAAAAAAATATATTCAAGGGTTGAAATTTTACCTTTAGCGCGTTGAGGCAGGGTCGAAACATAGAGTAACTCGAAATTATACCGTTGAATGAGAACATATTATATTTGACCTCATTTGATTCAGAATTTACGGCGAAACATAGACGAACTAAAAACGTACATAAAATAAACACGAAAACGTATTATATTTGACCTGACTTGTTTCTGGAAATAGTTTACATGGAAACGTAGAGTAAAATTTTAGTTGTAAAATGGAGTAATATTGTGATGGTTAAAATTGCAATTTTTAAAAGTTGAATGGTGGTAAAAATTGTAATTTTCAATAGTTGAGGCAGTTTAGAATGGAGTATTCGTCTAGGGGTTAAAATTGTAATTTTAAAATGTGAGGGTTTATATGATCGGTGGATAAGAGAATGACCATTTATGTAAGAGCCTTAAAAAAGAAAGGAACATTCATGTTGAAAATAGAAAGGGATAATTTGTGTCAAAACTTTAAAAAATGATAAAACATACATGTAGAAAAGAAAAGAGACCATTTAAGTACATTATGGAAAAGAAAGGAACATTATGCAAAATGCTGAAAAAAGGAGGGAACATTGTGCAAAATGCACCGACATTCAGATTTAGTTATATAATAAAATAATAGGGGATGGTTCAAATGAAAACCACTTTTATTGTGAAAACTCGAAAACTAACTAAAAAAAAGCCTAAAAAACACACAATTTTTTTTTTGATTTTTTTTTATAAAAATCGCTGGTTTTTATATATATAAAAAACTTTTTTTCAAAAAAAAAAAATTGTAGTACAGATGTGTAATAATACCTGCGAAATTTGGTTTGCAAAAAAAAAATAAAAAAAAAAATTGTATGTTTTTTTGGCTTTTTTTAATTAGTTTTCTAGTTTTCACAATAACTAGTAGTTTTCATTTGAACATTCTCCTAAAATAATTACCCTATCTATTAAATTTTGAAGTCAATGAACAGTAAAATGAAGAAATAGTATCGAGTACCGGTACCGGTATCCGTTTTTATCAAATAGGGTGTATTTTCGGTACCGGTTCGGCACCGGTATTCACCGATTTTTACCCTCAAATACCGGTGCTGTACCAGTACCGACCGGTAACGAACCGTACCGTACCAGGTATATTCGGTACCGGTACATACTTTTGGAGATTTCGGTAACGGTATTTTCGGTAATGGTTGGTACCGAGCTCATCATATCCTGTAGCAACGTAGCAATGCAATTAATTGCACAGTTTAGATTACTTTTTCATGCACACAGTAAGTAAACTGTATTTCGTTTGAATGAGGTTTTATATACACAACTTATTTTGCTTTATTTTTTGTCTTTTTTCTGTAATGAATGAATTGTAGCATGTAAAACTAACTTGGATATTTAGATTATTGATGAGCAAATCGTATCAAATCCTGTAATCAAACCGGTATCGTATCGGTACCAAATTTACTATACCAAATCATTTTCGGTACCAATTTGGTACCCACCTTTTGCCGTTTTCAGAATTGTTACTTTCGGTTCGACACCGGTCTAGCACCATACCTGTATTTATTGATTTTTTACCTTCAAATACCATACCGTATTGTACCGAGCATTTTCGGTGCCGGTACCTAATTTCGATGATTTTCCGGATCGGTACTTTCGGTGCCGTTACAGGTACCGAGCTCATCCATATTTTAACGTGTTATCACCGTAATAACTAAATTGAAAACTACCGAATTTCCAACGTGTAGGACGTGTGGGTCCTATTATTATATATTAGGTTCTTTAAAATCGTTTTTTAGAACGGAGTGACCATCCTTACAACGTCATTTTTATTTATGTTTTGATATTCGATATTCGATATCTACTGCTGATACGTGTTTTGCAGACATTGGGTCCCCGCCGCAACGCGCAGGGGGGAAATCTAACTAGTATCTATTAATAACACAAACTGAATGAATAGTGATCATGGAAGTTTAAGCGGACAAATATATAAAGCAACCAATCATAAGTCCCGGCTATCCAAAGGAAATTTCAAGTGTTCGTAGTCAGCTTAACGAATATGATCTCGAGACAGGTTTGCGATATCTAGTCAAACTGTCCTTTGATAAAGTATATATTTTATTCAAAGGCCGTGAAATTGTTCGTATCTTGTACAGACAAGTTGCGCGGTTCCCAGTTTTCAAATAAAAATATAATATAAGGTGAAAATTCAAGACATTAATAAAATTTCTCTCAGGCATCATTTGAGTGACTGTCGACAAGTTTGGGCGTCACTCGGATGATTGATCTTTGTTCACCTGTTTTGGGCGTCAGTTGATTCATGCGCATGGCCGCCACTCAAGTGATGATCGTTTGACTATAATCTTCTTCGTTTGTCTTTTTTTCGTATATTGAACAATCACTCTCACTCTCTCTACATCTCGTATAAACAAAGCTTTACAAAACTTAGTTTTCTTAATCTTGTGATCTCATTTGTATGTGTTAAGAATTAGTGATTACATGGTTTTGTTCAGATTTTCATTCTAAATTGATTAAGCTTAGATCGGTCTCTTGATTCGGATTTTCCAAAGGTCTAATGAGGGATTAAAGAAATGCTTTTTAGGGTTTTGCGAGTCCGATGATGTCATCAGTTTGTACATGGAATTTGAATCTAGCATCACTCAGTGACGACGTCAATGGCGCCTGTGAAGCATATAAAACCCTGAACAATGCGCTCAGGTGGCTTGAGTCAACTACTCGAGTTTCTAAGCCTAGCCATTGCAGTCACTTGTGATGAGCAAATGGTAGTGGCGCCACTGCATATTTTGTGTAGTGACGCTGCCCAATTTTCATCAGGAGCCAGTCATCATTGGGCGTCATTCCTTAATAAAAAACTGATACATTTCATATAACTGGCGTCACTAAACATCCTTGATCAGAATAAGAGAAACTTATATGTATCTTTTGTTTAAGTGATGGCCAAACATTTAGGCGTCACTTTATGTAGATAAAATTTGAACTTTTCTTGGGTATGCTTGTGTTTTCAGGCATCGCATTAATGGATCTAAAACCAGAAATTAGGCACAATCAGGCGGTTCTCCTAAGTGAAGTTGATACAGATTATGTTGACTTGGTGAGATGGCTTCAACATTTGAGAATTCATGTCACTTTAACTGAATGGGCATTCAAAGCCAAATAGATGATTTTTGAAGAACTACAAAGTAAATTCCCAATGCACCACTGTAGGTCCCTAGAGGAGAATCTAGAACAACCTATCCTTGTTGTTTAACACAATAATCAAGTGCGGAATCCCTGATTATGTGTAAATCAAGCCCAAGAACACACACAAACACAAGAATATCACTTTAAAGCTCAGTATTTGAATTCAGCAGAGTATGAATACAAAAGGTTTTGCACAAAATGCACTCTCACTGAAAATGGTGTTCTCTCTTTTTGAAACAAGGTGTGTGTGATGCTATTTATACTACAAAGCATCACACTTACAACGAAACATAACATATGAACGAAATACGTCGAAACATAGGAACTTTCTATCGAAATACATTTAATTTCACATTATCGAAACAGCCTTGTATCAACACCACTAAATAAGTCCTTATTAAATTCCTATTATTCTCCATTTATGTGGTCAATCAAAGATATATAGAAACTAATTAAGGAGATTGACTATCCATCATATGGGCCACCAATCATGCTCCATCGATCATCAAGACCATCAATTATGCACTGTACATTATTGTGTAATCTTTCCTATTTCATTTGCTCTCTATATATTATGTTGTAAAGGCTGTTTGTAAATTATCTTTTTGATTAATATAATTGCACATTAAAGTCTATATGGTACGTATCCAGAGCCAAAACGCTCCTGTGAGCAGCTCCGATCCACTGCAGCGCCTCCCTCGGCCTTCTTTTTTTTTCGAACAGCAACTCTCCTCCTTACAGCCAATCATTACTCACATCCAATGGCCAAACCCACAGTCCATATTACCGCTGCAACACATTTTCCCATCAAATTAACACCACACAACTTCCCCACATGGCGCACACAAGTCACGGCCACCCTCATTGGCCTCGAACTCGACCACCACATCATTGGAACCGCTCAAGTCCCTGCCGAAACCATCCCTGCTGGTCAAACCACCAAAGCAAATCCTGATTATCTTTGTTGGTATCGCCAGGATCAAATGATAATTAGCGCCCTCCTTGGCAGTTGCTCTGAACAAATCCAACCCATTGTCTCCTCCGCCAAAACAGCCCGTAACGCCTGGGAACTACTCAACTCTAGCTATGCTAGTCGTTCCCTTTCCCGGATCATATCTCTTAAATCTCGGCTCGCCAAAAACCCAAGGGGTAACCGTTCCATCTCTGATTACCTACATGAGATGAAATCACTATTTGATGAACTTGCCATTGCCCAAAGCCCCATGTCCGAAGAGGACCTTGTCGTCCACATTATGAACCAACTAGGAGATGACTATTCCAGTCTAGTCGCTTCTTTTCGAACCCGTGACACTACCATATCTTTTGCTGACTTGTTTGAAAAACTACTAGACCATGAAAGAACTCTAAAGGAGACTGTCACTGAACCTCTCCTCACCACCGTGAATTACACTCACCGAACCAATTATGAGCAGCGACCCACTCGGCATTCAAACTCAGCCCCAACCCGCAACCAATACCCGGCTCGCACTCCTTCTGCCAACAACCGCCCACCCCGCAACAGCAACGCCTACTGTCGCTATTGCAACATACCCGGTCATGACACTAAAGAATGCCGTAAACTAAGCCGTTTTCTATGAGAGCACAATGTACCCTCTCAAAACAGTAACGGTCCAGTGGTCAACCACACTACTCCTCACCCAACGGCTACAACCCCACCATGGATGTGGGACAGTGGTGCATCCAATACCACCGCGAACAACAACCAACAGTTTCCCGTTCTTTCCGAATACGGAGGACCCGATGAGATCGTGCTAGGTGATGGTAAAACTCTTCCTATAACTCACATTGCTCAAACAACTATTCCTACAAACTCTCGTCCCCTTCTTTTAAACAACATCTTAATTGTTCCTAATCTTCGAAATAATCTTATCTCAGTTGCCAAAATTTGTCGTACTAATCATGTTTCTGTTGAATTTTTTCCATATCATTTTTTTGTCAAGGATCTACGCACGGGGGCGCGGCTCATGCGGGGGGTGAACGTTAATGATGTCTACTACGGACCAATCTCCACATTCCCTCAAGTCAACACCACTCAAACAAACTCTCTTCTCATGTGGCACCACATACTTGGACATCCATCGCTTCAAGTATTCAAGTCTTTAATTTCTAGATTAGGACTTCGTTGTAATAAGGTGACCAATGAGTCTTTACACACAAACAACCTTTTGGCCAAAATTCTTTCGTTGCAACTCAACCCCTACAACTTATATATTCGGACATTTGGGAACCCGTCAAAATATCTATTGATGGCTTTAACTACTACATAATTTTTGTTGACTATTATTCTGAATATATTTGGTTATACCCATTAAAAAGAAAATCCGATGTCAAAACCCTCTTTCCACAATTCAAATCTCTTGTTGAGAAATTTTTTAAAACCAATATAATCGCGTTATTCACCGACAATGGCGGTGAATATATTGGCATTTCCTCCTATCTCGCCTCTCAAGGCATCTCACATTACACAACACCACCGCACACACCGGAACAAAATGGTGTGGCCGAACGACACCATCGACACGTCGTTGATACGGGTCTTGCATTACTTCATCATTCTCACCTACCACAACATTTTTGGTCTCACGCCTTTCAAACCGCCACCCACCTCATCAACCGGATGCCTACACCCAATCTCAACAACAAATCACCCTATGATATGTTGTTCAATTCAACCCCAAATTACTCCAAACTCAAACCGTTTGGATGTCTTTGCTACCCTTGGTTGCGACCATATGCCACCTCAAAATTATCCTCACGCTCCATGGCATGCATCTTCCTTGGATACTCATCCTCCAAATCCGCATTCAAATGTTATGACCCACTAAATAACAAACTCTACCACTCAAGACATGTCCAATTCATTACCCACATCTTCCCATCTCAAGCCACTAACCCCACACCCATCAACATTCTCTTTGACACCTTCCTAAACATTCCACCTACAAAACAGTCACCCTCCACTACCCCACCTTTATTCACCAAATCTCCCACTCCACCTTCACAGCCAAACCCGATTCCTCCCCCATCACTCACTGGCCCACCCACAGCCGAAGCCCAATCACCCGGCCCACAGCCCGATACTCCTCCCTCTAAACCCCTCGCCCCCCAACCTCCTGCAGTCACTGAGCCCACTTCGCCTCCGGGCCCAATCCAGCAATCCCCCACTGAAACCATTCAAACTGACGACCAACCACCAATAGGTCCTTCTACCACCTCACCCACCAATCCCTCGCAACCTTCTCGTCGGCAATCCAAACCCAATCCTAAATACTACAACCCGAACTTTATTAACTCTACAACACTTCACCCTCTACCAATTTCCCTTGAACCTTCAACCCATACCCAAGCTATGAAAGATCCGAAGTGGCATCATGCTATGGACCTTGAGTACAATGCACTTATCCAAAATCACACATGGGAACTTGTTCCCCGCATAACCCAACACCCCATTGGTTGTAAATGGGTGTTTCGTGTCAAACGCAATCCCGACGGCACTATTGACAAATACAAAGCCCGTCTTGTTGCCAAGGGTTTTCACCAACAATTTGGGAAAGACTATCATGACACTTTTAGTCCCGTTACTAAACCGGTCACTATTCGCACCGTCCTCTCCATTGCTCTCTCAAAAGGATGGGCCTTACGTCAACTTGATGTAAACAATGCCTTCCTTCATGGGACGCTACATGAAGATGTGTTTATGATTCAACCTCCCGGTTTCACAAATTCCGAGTTCCCGCATCACATTTGCAAACTTAAAAAATCTCTCTATGGTCTGAAACAAGCACCGCGTGCTTGGTACATTGAGCTCACCACTTTTCTTATGGGTTTTGGCTTCAAAAAATGCCTATCCGACACCTCTCTTTTTGTCTATAACTCAAACGGTGTCACTTGCTACCTACTCGTCTATGTTGATGACATTGTCCTCACTGGCAATAACAATCCCTTTATGGATTCCTTTGTTCAAGCCCTAAGTCAAAGATTCTCTATCAAAGACCTAGGCCCTCTCCATCACTTTCTAGGAATTGAAGTCGTTCCTACGCCCCACGGTCTCTTCCTTTCCCAACACCGCCATATTCAAGACATCCTAACCAACTTCAAAATGGATGGCGCCAAAGAGGTCCTCACCCCTCTAAGTACCTCCGAACCTCTTTCCCCTTTTGACTCCACTCCCCCAGTCGATCGTACTCCCTACCGCCAACTGGTGGGTACTTTGCAGTACCTTGCCTTCACTCGTCCCGACATATCCTTTGCAGTAAATAAATTGTCTCAGTTTATGCACTCTCCTAAACAATCACACTGGCAAGCTCTCAAACGGGTACTCCGCTATTTGAAAGGAACGGTCCATCATGGGTTGTTCTTGAAACGCAATACTAACCTTAACTTGCAGGCCTTTTCAGACTCAGACTGAGGCGGTATTAATGATGGGGGACGGTCTACTACAGCATATATCTTATATCTCGGGTCAAACATCATCTCCTGGAAATCTACAAAACAAAAAACGGTCTCGAGATCATCTACAGAGGCTGAGTATAAAGCTCTTGCCAATGCAGCAGCCGAACTTTCATGGGTCAAAAACTTGCTCGGTGAGCTCGGCTTACCACCCGTGGACACTCCATCTCTCTACTGTGATAACACAGGGGCTACTTATGTATGTGCCAATCCCGTCTACCACTCGCGCATGAAGCACATTGCACTCGACTACCACTTTGTACGGGAATAGGTTAACTCTGGGCAACTTAAAGTATTTCATGTCAGCTCCAAAGATCAACTGGCGGATGTTCTCACAAAACCGCTTTCACGAATACCGTTCCTGAATTTTCGCTCCAAGATTGGAGTCTCCAATGGATCCTCCATCTTGCGGGGGCGTATCAACACCACTAAATAAGTCCTTATTAACAGAGCCGTCCCCGAAAACTTTCGAAAAAAATTAGGCCTCGGGCGACAAAAAGAATTGGACCCAAATTGTAGCCTTAGTGATTAAGCAAAGACTTGAACTTGAGACCTTTACATTATTTTGAGATTGTTTTTCCACTACACCACCAAGATTTTTGCACAATAAATGGATTAATATGCTAGCTATATAATTTAATAAATATATAAAAGCTTATAAAGACTTTTCGGGCCCTTTGAATATTTGGGCCTCGGGCATCGGCACGGGTTAGCCGGCCCAAGAGCCGGCCCTGCTTATTAAATTCCTATTATTCTCCATTTATGTAGTCAATCAAAGATATATAGAAACTAATTAAGGAGATTGACTATCCATCATATAGGCCACCAATCATGCTCCATCGATCATCAAGACCATCAATTATGCACTATACATTATTGTGTAATCTTTTCTATTTCATTTGCTCTCTATATATTATGTTATAAAGGCTGTTTGTAAATTATCTTTTTGATTAATACAATTACACATTAAAGTCTATACCTTGCACATGAATCTCATCGAAGCAGAAGGTGTTTGTCTTTATCCTCTTGTCTTCATCAAAATAGGATAAGGCTTTTATAACAAACTTCTCATCGAAACAGCATTTAATAAAGGAACCATCATCACCATCGAAACATATGGTGTGCACATGGCTGATGTCATCGAGCATATCTTGGCTTTTATAAAGAAGCTGCTCATTGAAACATGTTATTATAATAATCACCATCGAAACAACTTGGGATATAACCACATCGAAATAGCCTATTTCGATGTCCATTAATACTTCTGTTTCGATTCCCTTTGCTTCTCTATGTTTCGATGTTCTCCAAACAAACAAGATTAACTCCTGTTTCGATGTAAGTTGTCTTCATATACTAAACAGATTAACACAGTTGACAGGAGGATGTCAACTAAGGCCCTTGAACCGCGATGAACCAAGCTGAGCCACATCCACACGAAGGTGCATCAACAACCAGTAATCAAAGTTGTTGAATCAGAAAAATCCATTACTATCTGATGCAGTTGGCGGCCCAACAGGCCTGATTGAAGAACCCACTATAGGCTCAGCAGGCCCAACTGAAGTGGACAGCCCAGTCAGCAGTCCAGGCTAGTCCGATTGGGGATGTTTTCAAGCTGGAACTATTTTCGTTCTTTTATTTTTGCATATCTTTTATTTTTGCTATTTGATTTTTGGAATATGTTTATTTCCTTTTTCTACGTTTTGCCTATTTTGGAGGCTTAGGGTTGTCTTTAAATTGTTCCAGAATCCTCATTGTTATAGACAGTTTTTGATTATTAAAAGTTATAAGAACCGTTCCAGCTTGTTTTCGTTTGGTGTTTGGTCCAACTTGGTTGCATAAGAAAAACTACATCAGTTGGTATCAGAGGTTCAGCGAGATCAATGGGCGACCGTGGAGCACGTATAAATAGATATCCCCGAAGAAACGCCGACCGAGGCAACGAGGACTATCGACGCGACCCACGAGACATCCAGGAGATCGCATGACTGCAACAACGGGTCCGGGACCTTGAACTGCGGCGACCGATCAGATCCGATGAAGAAACCAAAACTGACTCCATCATCTGGGATGAATGGGCCAGTCCCCGAGCATTTGACCAAGATGACCAGTGGAACCCGTTCGCGAGAAGAGAACCTCGGCCCGACCCGTTGCGAAACTTGGGAGTCAAGAGTGACATCCCAGAGTTTGATGGAAGAGTGACATCCCAGAGTTTGATGGAAGAGCTCAACCTGATGTGTTTATTGACTGGCTTCAAACCGTGGAGCGCATCTTTGATCTCCGTGATATTCCAGACAAGATCAAGGTAAAACTCATAGCTACCAAATTACGTAATTATGCCTCTTTATGGTGGGAGCATGTTAAGAAAAAAAGGGCTCAAGAAGGGAAGTCTAAAGTCAGAACGTGGGACAAGATGAAAAAGTTGCTTAAGGAAAAGTTTTTACCCATTAATTTTCGCCAAGAGGCCTTTCTCGAATATCATAATCTCTCCCAATGGTCAACCACCGTTGAGGAGTTAATATGTGAATTTGACAGGTTGCGAATGAGGTGTGGGGCTGAAGAAGAGGAGGAACAAGTTGTTGCCCGTTTTCTTGGGATTCTCCGACCCGAAATAGCCGATATTGTCCAGTTGCAACAATATTGGACATTTAATGATGTATGCCAACTAGCTCTAAAAGTGGAGAAGCAACTCAAGGCAAAAAGAAAACCCCCAGTAGCCCGACTAAACTCGGTTTGATCTGAAGTCACGAGAACCCCTGCCCTAACGGGAAACCGCTCCGGACAAGGGGCCTCTTCACTTGGACCCACTAAAACCGAAGGAAGCTCCTCATCCACTGCACCCGCGGCCTCGTTCAGTGCACCCCCCAGGTGTTTTAAATGTGGCGGTTTAGGACACTTCGCGCGGGAGTGTGCTAACACTCAGTTGGTTACTCTTACCGAGGATATGTTACCCTTGTATGACACGGACGATGATCAACCGAAAGAAGAGAAAGTTGAAGTAGTTTACCCAGACAAGGGTGAAGCTCTGATTGCCCAGTGGGTTTTAAGTACCAATCCGGCCCGCTCAATCGATGACAAACTTTGGCTTCGCAACAATATATTCCGAACGCGGTGTACGGTCAAGGGAAAGGTGTGCACTATTATTATTAACGGTGGTAGTTGTGAAAATATGGTGGCTTCAGCCATGGTGGAAAAATTGGGGTTAACCGTGGAACCGCATCCCGAGCCTTATCAATTGACCTGGTTAAAGAAAGGCAATGTTGTCAAGGTTAATCAAAGATGTCTTGTTCACTTCAGCATAGGAACCCGATACTCGGATGAAATTTGGTGTGACGTTATTCCTATGGATGCCTGCCATATTTTATTAGGGCGACCATGGCAGTATGATAGACGTGTAAAGCATGATGGGTTCCTTAACACCTATACTTTCAAAAAGGAAGGTGTCAATGTTCAGCTAGCTCCCCTTGATACTCGTGAATCTGGAACCGAAGCCCTTGCGCTCAACAAATCAGCCTTCTTGGATTTCACTAAAGCCTCAAAAGTCCCACTCATGTCTGCTATGGTCATCACTGAAACCAATCCAGCAACCCATGATGCGCCACCAACGGTACAACCAATACTTGCTGAATTCCATGATGTTTTTCCATCTGAGATACCCGCGGGTCTACCTCATATCTGAGAAATCCAACACTGCATTGACTTTATGCCCAGAGCTGTCATCCCGAGTAAACCAGCGTACCGTATGAACCCGAAAGAGTACGAGGAACTACACAGGCAAGTCACTGAACTCCTGGATAAAGCGCCTTATTCGAGAAAGTATGAGTCCATGTGCAGTTCCGGCGTTGTTGGTTCCAAAAGCTAATGGCACGTATCGGATGTGTATCGATAGTCGGTCCGTTAACAAAATCACAATCAAATACCGGTTTCCTATTCCCCGTTTTGATGACCTTCTCGATCAACTATACGGATCAACAATTTTCTCTAAAATTGATTTAAGAAGTGGATATCACCAGATTCGGATGCGCCCCGGTGATGAATGGAAAACGGCTTTCAAAACACGGGATGGGTTGTATGAGTGGATGGTAATGCCCTTTGGCCTCTCAAACGCGCCAAGTACGTTTATGAGGTTGATGAATCATATTTTTAAGCCACTGATTGGACAGTGTGTTGTCGTTTTCGATGACATCCTAGTTTTTAGCCGTGATCTACCCCAACACCTCTACCATTTACACCAGGTATTTACAATTTTAAGGGATCAAAAACTGTATGCAAATCGTGATAAATGTTCCTTTTTATCATCGGAAATATTATTTCTGGGCTACCTAATTTCGGGGGAGGGTATTCGTATGGATGAATCCAAGATACAGGCCATTACTACCTGGCCCACACCAAGCACAGTTCATGAAGTCCGAAGTTTTCATGGACTGGCATCTTTTTACCACCGGTTCATCCGCAATTTCAGTACCATTGTGGCGCCTATTACCGATTGTTTAAAGGGGCAGGTCTTTTATTGGACAACTGCCACTACAAAGGCGTTTGAGGAATTAAAACTTTGTATTACACAAGCACCCGTCCTGGCATTACCCAACTTTCAGATAGCATTCCAAGTAGAATGTGATGCATCCAGGTTTGGTATTGGGGGAGTCCTTAGTCAAGAGGGGTGTCCGATAGCCTTATTCAGTGAGAAGCTTAGCGAGGCCAAACAGAAGTTCAGTACGTATGACAAAGAGTTTTACGCCATTATATGAAGTTTAGAGTTTTGGCGGCATTACCTCCTCCACAATGAGTTTGTTCTATTTTCAGATCATCAAGCACAACGGTTTATCCAGGGTCAACACAAACTCAATCCACGTCATGCTAAATGGGTCGAGTTCCTACAAGATTTCTCTTTTGTCATCAGACACAAGTCTGGCGCAACTAATACAGTCGCCGATGCTCTCAGCCATCGGCGTGCACTTCTTACGTCATTACAGGTTCGGGTTGACGCATTCGAATCCTTTTGTACACTTTATCCTGACGACCCGGAGTTTTCGGCCTTATGGGTCGCTTGTCGGGTCGCTCCGGCCCATGGCTATTCACTTCAGGAGGGGTTTTTATTTAAGGGTATTCGGTTGTGTGTTCCTAAGTGTTCTTTGCGAGATGCCATCATTTTAGAGGGACACCAAGGGGCGTTGGCGGGGCATTTTGGTAGAGAAAAGACGCTGAAACTGGTAAAAGAACGATTTTTTTGGCCCAAGCTGAGTGTGGATGTCACACGAATTGTGGAACGCTGCCGTATTTGTCATATTGCTAAAACCCATCACTCAAATGCTGAGCTTTATACGCTATTACCCGTTTCCGATGGACCATGGGAGGATGTTAGTCTTGACTTTGTGGTGGGTCTTCCTCGGACTCAAAGGCAAAAAGACTCTATAATGGTAGTGGTGGATCGTTTCTCAAAAATGGTGCATTTTGTTCCATGTGCCAAAACTTATGATGCAAGTCAGATCGCTCGTTTATATTTTGCAGAGATTGTGAGGTTGCATGGGGTGCCAAAAACGTTAACGTCAGATAGGGATGTTAAATTTGTCGGTCATTTTTGGCGAACGTTGTGGAGACGGTTAGGGTCTCGCCTTAATTTTAGTGTGCTCACCATCCTCAAAGTGATGGACAAACGGAGGTTACAAATAGAAGTTTGGGTAATCTTTTGCGTAGTCTTTTTGGGTCGAATCCAAAACAGTGGGACACGGTTCTTCCCCAAGCCGAGTTCGCCTATAATCGATCTACCCATCTTCGACCGGAATTAGTCCATTCTTGGTCGTTTACGGACGGAATCCGTTCACTCCGCTCGACCTTGCGCCTTTTCCTGTTACTGAATATTTCAGCGCGGATGGAGAGGATCGAGCGGCCCAAATAAAGTTAATTCACCAACAAGTGCGTGACCGCATTATTAACAACAACATTGTTTACCAACGACGGGCCAATGTGAGACGTAAGAAGGTTGTTTTTCAAGAGGGTGACCTTGTTTGGATTCATTTAAGTAAAGATCGTTTTCCGGGTGGTCGTTCGGGTAAGTTACAACCACGAGCGGATGGCCCATTTACAGTTTTGCAGCGCATCAACGATAACACCTATAAGATTGATTTACCCGGTCATTACAGTGTTTCTGCCACCTTCAATGTCGCTGATCTTTCACCGTTTATACCTGAGCTTGATGACCCATATGACTCGAGGACGAGTCCTTTCGAAGGGGGGGAGGATGATGCAGTTGGCGGCCCAACAGGCCTGATTGAAGAACCCACTATAGGCTCAGCAGGCCCAACTGAGGTGGACAGCCCAGTCAGCAGTCCAGGCGAGTCCGATTGGGGATGTTTTCAAGCTGGAACTATTTTCATTCTTTTATTTTTGCATATCTTTTATATTTGCTATTTGATTTTTGGACTATGTTTATTTCCTTTTTCTACGTTTTGCCTATTTTGGAGGCTTAGGGTTGTCTTTAAATTGTTCCAGAATCCTCATTATTATAGACAGTTTTTGATTATTAAAAGTTATAAGAACCGTTCCAGCTTGTTTTCATTTGGTGTTTGGTCCAACTTGGTTGCATAAGAAAAAATGCATCACTATCATTGAAAAGGATATAAACAAGTATTTAAAACTAAAGGATACAGTGAATGAACCAATGAATTCAAGTCTAAATGGGTAAAACCCAAACCGAGAGATGATGGATATGAAAGGTTATTTATCAAAACGTAAATGAAGAAGACAAGCGTCATCGGACATTAGAGGTTCATTACAGGATGCTTCATTGCTGCCTTTTCTCATCGTTTGAGCGTCTTTGATGGTTTAAGTTTATCATGGGCAGGATGTATGCTCACGCTCTATGAAATTTGTTGGATTTATATGTACGGGTTCGATAAGTTAACGCTGCTGACCGAGCTATTACCCGTAAGAGTTACACCTTCGGCAACGAACATTAAATCCACTTAACTCGATTAACTGGTGATCACGAACAATTAACGGAACGAAATATATAATTATCTAGAATAATTATATATCCACAAGAAACGAGATTTATTATTTATAAGGATTATAAATAATATAACGTTTAATTACCTATTTATTAAACTTTGTTTTTCTGGGCTTTGTATCGCATTTGGGCTTATACTAGACGTGTTAGTCTTTGAGGGCCCGAGAGATAATTAGCATATGATTAATCTGGGTTATGAGACCTAAACCTAATTAATCTATACTATATAATAAAAGAAACTTGTTTTGGGACACTTGTCATTCTCTCATTTAATTGATTAAAATTATTAATAATACTAAAAATAATAATATTTAATCTAAATTAATACAAATTCTTATTATTAATAATATTTAAACAAATCTAAAATCTAATCTAATACAAATTTTTATTATCAATAATATTTAATAAAATCTAATAAGAATTCATACGAATTCCAAAGTTGATATTAACTTTCAAATAATTAAAAAAAAAATCCGACTGACATCACAAATGTTTATATTAAATTCGATTAATTAATTTGTTCAACAATCACTATTATCTTTATTATTCAGTACGGTTAACCGATTTATCATAATACAACCTCTCGCCTATTCAATCATATGATTTTTCAATCTTATATTAACTAAATAAATAAAGATTAATATTCAATCTTATCCTTAAATATAAAAAAATCCTTTAGTTTAGATTATTATTCATTCTTATCCTACTTTAAATATAAAAAAAATCCGTTAGTTTTTTTAAATATAGTTTTTTTATTATTTGGTATATAAAATCATATTTATTCAACCCATGTAATACACTGGGGTTTTTAAAAATATAAATTTTTTTATTATTTGGTAAACAATGTTACATTTATTCAACCCGTGTAATACAATGGTTTTAAAGATATATTTTTTATATTATTTGGTATATAATATTACATTTATTTAACCCGTACAATACATATGGTTCTTATAGATATAAATTATTTTATTATTTAATATATAAAATTACATTTCTTCAATCCGTGCAATAAAGGAGGCTTTTAAAAAGATAATGTTTTATTATTTGGTATATAAAATTCATTTATTAAACTCGTGTAATACACGGGGTTATAACCTAGTATATATTAATTATAACCTAATTATCTACCCCACCCAAATGTCTTAACCGTAACCCCAAAAGAAAACAATTCTGCCATTTTTGTTTTCATTGATGTGACATCAACCCCAAGAAAGAATAGAGATTCTTTCACAATCAAAAGTCAGTCGTCATCTTCAAAAAGGGTGTCGCTCACTTTTGGTTCTGATTGCTAGTCACACTGTTCTCATTTGTATTCGTGTTCTAGCACTCGTTCGTTGTACTTCGGTGTCTCACAAGTTTAATTATTAACCACAAGGTATATTTAATCTCATCGTTAGATTAATTATTTTATATATCGTATTTGTATGTTTGTAACCATCATCCTGTTCGGTTCACCTTTTGGTGTCGATTTTTATATTTATTCCGTTGCGTGTTTTTATTAATTATATATTTAGTTAATAAAAATATGTCAACCCCGTTTTGATAAAAGTTAAATTGACACTACTGAATCCCAACAGTGGTATCAGAGTCACGCTTACAACATGTAAATCGGAACCGGTCCTTTTTAACCGGTTATAGATCTCAAACTTTAACTTGTTTAAAGTTTCAGATCGAAATATTTCTTGGGCAAAAAGTTATTTGATCAAAAGTTTTATTTGTTTTATTTGACCAAAAGATTGCTCACTTCAATATAATTGTGTTGAATATGTAAATCTGGCCGACCTTGTGCTTGTATTTTTGTTATTGTTTTGTTTTATGGTTTTGCCCACTTTGTGGCTCAAAGTTGTAATAGATTAGGGTTTCAATTTTGTTATATTTTATATTATAATATAAAGTTGAAGACCCGAAGACAAAACATAAGACATTACATGAATCATGGAGGTGCTGAAGACAACTAGATGCACTAGGTCCATCCTTGTGGTTGTTTTGTGTTTGTTACCCCGTGACCCAGATTGGTCTTGCTATTTGGCTCTAGCAAGGACGAACAAAATGGCCTAAAGATTTACATATTTATTTGTAGGATCGTATTCTGACCTAGATGAGTCGTTCAGAGGCTTTCTCCTGAGTTTCAGGTGCGGAATAACAAGAAACTAAGGTAGAAATAGCACGCAAATCACTTTAACTACTTGTTTTATTGATTTTACACTGATTACACTTCAAATCACGCACTGGCAGCACTTCGATACGATTTTAACTCATGCATACTAACTGGATCGCTCATTGAACTATTTATAGACGTTTGGGTTCGCTTATTGGACAGGCCCAATAAGCGAACCTGTTGTGTCACTCGAGCGGATCACCATGTTGCCATATGAGCGGACCGAATCAGAATGAACATATGAGCGGACCAACATGACATGCCGTTCGAGCGAACCTAACCCTAATGGACCAATGAGCAGACCTAACAATTACATGTTTTCTCGTTTTCCGTTCATTATACAATCAGTTCTATTTTAAGACTCGAACGAAGATGTAGTCGACAGACAACTGCACCAACAGACTCCCCCTGAATGTTGACGGAATCTTCAGTGAGAGTCTTCAACATGACATTCTCGGATATAGCTCGATCTTCTTTAGGAATTCTGCCTGGATCTTTCTTTGGCTACCGTTGCTCTCTTTCTTCAGGCTCTTCAGGCTCCCCCTTTCATCAAGCTTCCGTGCTTTTGGGATCGACGCCTGGCTTTCCGTATCAACAGATTTAAAAACCTGCACATCTCAAGTTGTCTTTTACAAACAAATAAAATTGTGATTCAACTTAATGAATCAACTAAACATTTGAGAATTTTCACATTTAAAACTAATAAAATTTGAAACATTCCAATTTCTAATTCAAGTTAATGAATTATATTAAACATTTCAAACCATTAACCAACCTGTCTGTTCATCATGTTTAGCCTTTGAGATTTTGAAAATCAGCTCTACAACATCAGTTGTCGAAAATCTTTTTTGGATTTTTCAAAATAAGAAACATAAATGCAAACACCAATTAAAATGCAGAAATGAAATATATACAAACATATTTTTGTGAGTTCGTGCAAGAGGATCATATCAGCTGCTGACTAGACACTAGCACCGTTAAGCTGTTATTTCATTTTAAGCTTTTAAACAGTTCGCGTTGATTGTCGATATATTGATCCACTTAAATTCTCACAAAATGTTCAACCTGTTCGGGATACAGATTTAGTGTTTTAGAACTTAAACATCTACACTGGGGTTTTTAAAAATATAAATTTTTTTATTATTTGGTAAACAATGTTACATTTATTCAACCCGTGTAATACAATGGTTTTAAAGATATATTTTTTATATTATTTGGTATATAATATTACATTTATTTAACCCGTACAATACATATGGTTCTTATAGATATAAATTATTTTATTATTTAATATATAAAATTACATTTCTTCAATCCGTGCAATAAAGGAGGCTTTTAAAAAGATAATGTTTTATTATTTGGTATATAAAATTCATTTATTAAACTCGTGTAATACACGGGGTTATAACCTAGTATATATTAATTATAACCTAATTATCTACCCCACCCAAATGTCTTAACCGTAACCCCAAAAGAAAACAATTCTGCCATTTTTGTTTTCATTGATGTGACATCAACCCCAAGAAAGAATAGAGATTCTTTCACAATCAAAAGTCAGTCGTCATCTTCAAAAAGGGTGTCGCTCACTTTTGGTTCTGATTGCTAGTCACACTGTTCTCATTTGTATTCGTGTTCTAGCACTCGTTCGTTGTACTTCGGTGTCTCACAAGTTTAATTATTAACCACAAGGTATATTTAACCTCATCGTTAGATTAATTATTTTATATATCGTATTTGTATGTTTGTAACCATCATCCTGTTCGGTTCACCTTTTGGTGTCGATTTTTATATTTATTCCGTTGCGTGTTTTTATTAATTATATATTTAGTTAATAAAAATATGTCAACCCCGTTTTGATAAAAGTTAAATTGACACTACTGAATCCCAACAGTGGTATCAGAGTCACGCTTACAACATGTAAATCGGAACCGGTCCTTTTTAACCGGTTATAGATCTCAAACTTTAACTTGTTTAAAGTTTCAGATCGAAATATTTCTTGGGCAAAAAGTTATTTGATCAAAAGTTTTATTTGTTTTATTTGACCAAAAGATTGCTCACTTCAATATAATTGTGTTGAATATGTAAATCTGGCCGACCTTGTGCTTGTATTTTTGTTATTGTTTTGTTTTATGGTTTTGCCCACTTTGTGGCTCAAAGTTGTAATAGATTAGGGTTTCAATTTTGTTATATTTTATATTATAATATAAAGTTGAAGACCCGAAGACAAAACATAAGACATTACATGAATCATGGAGGTGCTGAAGACAACTAGATGCACTAGGTCCATCCTTGTGGTTGTTTTGTGTTTGTTACCCCGTGACCCAGATTGGTCTTGCTATTTGGCTCTAGCAAGGACGAACAAAATGGCCTAAAGATTTACATATTTATTTGTAGGATCGTATTCTGACCTAGATGAGTCGTTCAGAGGCTTTCTCCTGAGTTTCAGGTGCGGAATAACAAGAAACTAAGGTAGAAATAGCACGCAAATCACTTTAACTACTTGTTTTATTGATTTTACACTGATTACACTTCAAATCACGCACTGGCAGCACTTCGATACGATTTTAACTCATGCATACTAACTGGATCGCTCATTGAACTATTTATAGACGTTTGGGTTCGCTTATTGGACAGGCCCAATAAGCGAACCTGTTGTGTCACTCGAGCGGATCACCATGTTGCCATATGAGCGGACCGAATCAGAATGAACATATGAGCGGACCAACATGACATGCCGTTCGAGCGAACCTAACCCTAATGGACCAATGAGCAGACCTAACAATTACATGTTTTCTCGTTTTCCGTTCATTATACAATCAGTTCTATTTTAAGACTCGAACGAAGATGTAGTCGACAGACAACTGCACCAACAGACTCCCCCTGAATGTTGACGGAATCTTCAGTGAGAGTCTTCAACATGACATTCTCGGATATAGCTCGATCTTCTTTAGGAATTCTGCCTGGATCTTTCTTTGGCTACCGTTGCTCTCTTTCTTCAGGCTCTTCAGGCTCCCCCTTTCATCAAGCTTCCGTGCTTTTGGGATCGACGCCTGGCTTTCCGTATCAACAGATTTAAAAACCTGCACATCTCAAGTTGTCTTTTACAAACAAATAAAATTGTGATTCAACTTAATGAATCAACTAAACATTTGAGAATTTTCACATTTAAAACTAATAAAATTTGAAACATTCCAATTTCTAATTCAAGTTAATGAATTATATTAAACATTTCAAACCATTAACCAACCTGTCTGTTCATCATGTTTAGCCTTTGAGATTTTGAAAATCAGCTCTACAACATCAGTTGTCGAAAATCTTTTTTGGATTTTTCAAAATAAGAAACATAAATGCAAACACCAATTAAAATGCAGAAATGAAATATATACAAACATATTTTTGTGAGTTCGTGCAAGAGGATCATATCAGCTGCTGACTAGACACTAGCACCGTTAAGCTGTTATTTCATTTTAAGCTTTTAAACAGTTCGCGTTGATTGTCGATATATTGATCCACTTAAATTCTCACAAAATGTTCAACCTGTTCGGGATACAGATTTAGTGTTTTAGAACTTAAACATCTACATGTGTCCCACCTCAGTATATACTCCCGTATCCAGACCCCAGTATTCAGTCTTACAGGTGAGTATACCACAGCTGATATCTGTTAAGGGGTTATGTGCGAGGGCCGTGAGAGCTCAGGTCGATACTTCCATATACGCAGAGAGATGACGGCTTTGACTTTAAGGTGGGTCCCCTTTAGATGATCTTTTTTACAACAGCAAAGATTATCAATTTTATTGTTTAATCAAATTGCTGAGGGCGAGCTTGTATTTCAAAGCTTTTTGCAGAGAGTATTATCCGGGGACTAGGTCAGTACTTCCATACAGCAGAAGTCCCGGGATAATACCCCAGATATCACTGAGCATAAAGACCTAGTATCTCAAAATACGGGGCCTTTCAAACAGGATTTCAGGGGTTACCTATATATCCTGGAGGTGTTCCCCACGTAGACGCAAGTGAAATTTATGTTTATATCCCAAACTGATCTACTAATTCTGTGAAAACCTATCGACACATCTTTAGAGAGACTGCTTAATTGCATTTATACATTACAAATCTTTAGTGTATTGTGCCAGTCTAGCTGATGTACTATCATTTCCTCTTATTCGCACCAAAAACTCATTTTTAATTTTTCGATGTTTTTGACATTTTCAAATTTTCTAATTTTTTTTTTAAATTTTTTTCCCCCTAAAATCAAAATATGTTTCAATTTTGATTTTCTGGGAAAATTTGAAAACAAACTATACAGATAAAGTGACAACATGATATCGAATCGCTTCAATTCTCCATCCACTTTGGCGTAAACAATCAGAACTCCCCCTTACAACAAACTATTTTCCCATTATGATTTCAAAACACTTAAGTTTATTTTAATCAAAATGGTTTTTCCGGAAAATTAGTTTTGTGTGACATTTCATAAACACGGGGTTTCATTACATTGTTTTTCAAATTACCACTTTGTAGGAAAGATGAATCAAGTACAACTTAATGTCCCTGATTTATCTTTTGAAAGACGAAAAATTACCAGAGTGAAATTTCTCAAGAAATGTGCCGATTCATGTTCCACGCTTACCAACCTGGGAACTCCGGCAAGTCAGGTTTTTCATTTGAACAGTTTCACCCAAGCCTGACTGTCCTTTGGTGATTTTGAATTCTTGTTTAGCAATGGTGGAAAGTTTGTATCATCCATTGTCAAACCTGAATTCTCAGATTTTATCTCAACAACTGGCTCTTCTGGTTTTACCGAACCAGAATCATTGCCTGAATGTGGCTTGTCTGACTTTATTGAGTCAGATTCATCGCCGACATGTGGCTCCTTTGTTTCCGAAGAAACAGATTCATCGCCACAAAATGTTACCTTCTTCTTCTCCTCTTTTGTCCTCAGATTTGCATCTGATGAATTCATCTTGCTTGGCTTTGCAGACGATGGAGTTGATTCATCAGCACTCTTATTCGATCTGTCCGGTGAACCCGAGGACAAAATCTTTTCGATATACTCTCTCGCTTTCTTTCTCTTTTTCCTCAGTCGGTCTTTCTGCCCCTGAGAAAGCTTTATCTTTGTTACTTGAACTTTAGATTCTTTGACCTTCTGTTCTTTGACATTTTGGCCCGAAGCTTTCAATTCTTTGGGCTTGACAACGACTGGTTTCTCCTTTGACATTTTCTGAGAATTGGCCCTCAATCTGTCATTCGATCTTCTTGGGCAATCTCTAGCAATGTGACCTTTGGTATTGCAATTATAGCACCTCCTGCTCTCATAACTCCAATACTGGCAGTTAACAGCAATGTGTCCATGATATCCGCAGCTGTAACACACTCTGTTATCGTACCAATCACCATTTTGAGTCCAAACGCTCAGATCAAAGCATTGTTTGGCTTGGTGATATTCTTTCCTCAAGTTTGCTGGATTTGGCTTTGAAGCATTGTGGTCCGACCTGCACCACTTATTACCAACATTTTTTGAGTTTTCATTTTTTACTTTTTGTAATTTTTCATTTTGATTGGATGATTGATCTGATGAGCTTTTATTATCTTTTTGAACAATTTTCTCATTTTTAATTTTTTGTTTCTGTTCTGCTTTCTTCTTCAAAGGTTTTTGCTTCGAGCATTCACCCTTTTCAGTCGATTGCAGAACAGTTTTCTGAAACTTTTCCTTTTTATCATCAGATTTCTCACCACAATCTTTAACTTTGACATTGTCAAAGTTTGTGACATTGTCACTTATTGGAACTGAATTGATTGGTTTTGGACAGGGAAAATTCAAATTGTCAGATTTAGTCACAAAACCTATCAATTTCTTCTCAAGTTCATCAACTTTGTTCCTCGAATTCTCAGCTTCACTTTCAAGCTGAGATATTCTCCCAAAATTCAAAACTTTTATCTGTTCCTGAAATTTTGATTCATTCGCTTTCAGATTCTTGTTTTCAAGTTTAATCCAGAAATCTAAATCTTCTGAAGACTTCTGTTTGCTTTCAAGCTCTTTTTCCAACTTCTTGATTTTCATTTGAGCACATTCACCTTCTTTTTCAAGTTCGATAATTTTCTGAAGATGGGAATTTATCATTTTCTGTTTTTCAATGTTGTTTTTACTGAACACATTTCTCCCATCTTCAAGAATTTTCATTTGCCCTTCAAATTCTTGATTTTTCAATGTCAAACTGTTAAAATCATTTAACAGTTTGTCATTTTCTGCTTTTAGTTTCTCACAATTTTCATGTAACCAAAAAATCTGGTTTTCAGCAGCGTGCTTCTCGTCTTTCAACTTTTTGACTTCAGATGCCAAACTTGCCATGTCTTTCACAAGTTTGTCACTATCAGTTTTGACGTTATCGCATCTTGAGCACATTGTTTCATTCTTCACCGATTCTTCAGCTATTGGAGCTTCTTCTTCCTTTACTATGAATGTACCTGCACAAAAGATTTTAACGAAATCAAGAGGATTTCCATCATTATCAATATAACAACCCCGTTTGAAATCGTATTTCAGCACATATTTTTCCCTGACACATTTTGCAACCCTTTTGTGCATCTCCTCAATCACATCTGAACCCAAATCTAGCACATTATTCTCCAAAGCCTTGATCATTTCTTTCTTTTTCTTTCTGGTTTCAAGTTCATGAGCTTTAAGTTTGCTGATGAATTGATTTAGAGGTAGTTTTGAAAAATTTGAGTCCTTCCTTAAATTTTTCAAACATTCATCCCATTCATACGGTAATGCATCTGCAAACTTCTCTAATTTCTCAGCATTTGACGGATATATCTCATGATCTTTCAAATAATTCAGTAAGACACCATATCGGTCTTTAAGATCATCCAACGTTTCGTCTTTCAGACACACAAAATATTTAAACCTTTTTGCCCATCCATCGTTGCTTACTTTTCTATAACCCTCATCTAGAAATTCGTGATGCCAATCATTAAATCTTTCGAAATAATAGTTCTCCTGTCCATCAACCACCATTGCCATTTTTCGCAAAAACCCGACACGTGTTTGTTGACTGATAAGCGAACCAGGATGACAGAAAAGTGGACCAAATAGTCGAACGGACTAAAAAGCGGACCAAATGAGTCAAATAAGCGGACCGGATGATGCACTTTGGAGCGGACCGGGCGGATAAGCGGACCGGATTGGTTGATCTTGGAGCACAAATAAGCGAACCGGATTGTTCAGATACGCGGACCGGCTGACCAAATAAGCGGACCGTCCGAATGAGCGAACCGAGCGAATCTCTATCCGACCAAAAAAACGGACCGCCAATCGGACATCATTTTTCTTCGAATTTTGGCACCAAACTTTCCAGGGTTTGTCTCGGTACTATTGCGCACAATCTGTGAAAATTTGAGCGAATTCCGACCGTGAAATCTTCCCGAATCAGTAAAAGAAGGTGTAGAAGTAAGAAAAAGTGATGAAATCCGGCTATTTTCTGCAGAGAACCTCCTCCTGAGCTCTGATACCAATTGTAGGATCGTATTCTGACCTAGATGAGTCGTTCAGAGGCTTTCTCCTGAGTTTCAGGTGCGGAATAACAAGAAACTAAGGTAGAAATAGCACGCAAATCACTTTAACTACTTGTTTTATTGATTTTACACTGATTACACTTCAAATCACGCACTGGCAGCACTTCGATACGATTTCAACTCATGCATACTAACTGGATCGCTCATTGAACTATTTATAGACGTTTGGGTTCGCTTATTGGACAGGCCCAATAAGCGAACCTGTTGTGTCACTCGAGCGGACCACCATGTTGCCATATGAGTGGACCGAATCAGAATGAACATATGAGCGGACCAACATGACATGCCGTTCGAGCGAACCTAACCCTAATGGACCAATGAGCGGACCTAACAATTACATGTTTTCTCGTTTTCCGTTCATTATACAATCAGTTCTATTTTAAGACTCGAACGAAGATGTAGTCGACAGACAACTGCACCAACATTATTTTTGCTATTATTGTTGCTTTTATCATATAAGTTGTTATATAACATACCAACCTAATACCAAACTTTTTAAACGATGTTTTAAAATGTTCACAATCAATTATAACAAGTTCTAAATTGATTTTTACAACTTGTAAATATTTGTTATAAAACATATGCTTTATTTTAAAATAAATAATAACCATTAGAGTTTTTGAAATTTAACAAGTTTTAACTTTCTAAAACTCATAACTTAATAGTTTTTAAAACTATTAACTTTTATATGGTTATACAAGTCGCGACAAACTTAATTTTAATAGGTTATTTAAAATTAAGTGTCCTGAGAGATGAAAGGGTTCATCAAGATGTCACGACTAAATATGTACTAAAATTGGCTCTTACAACCCTATTTGGTAAATATTAAATTAACCCATAATTAAAATCAATAGTCTATGCCATCCTATCATAAGCTACACTTGGAACGTAAAGCGAATCATCAGTGTTTGGAGCCACAGCACCACACTTGATGTCTAGCATATCCTTCCAAGGTGCAAGGGTTTCGTTGACACATCTGGCCCTTCCACAAGTACCTCTTTTAGGACGACTATTACTTTTTCTTCTCTCACCACATGCTCCAGCTGTCTCGAAGTAAAAAGTCGGCATAGACGAGGCTAGCTAAACGTATCAATGCATAGACAAGAGTTGTCTTAGCGGCCTCATACTCGAGAGTTGTGCAATTCTCACAATTGACACTCGTTCTCAGTCTGCCTAGTCACTTACTAAAGTGCATGCCACAGCTGCCTTTACTATTGACATAACCAGATTCTCATTCCTTGTTCTAATTACTGTAATGGGTCATTAATTAAATAAGGAAATATACATCGAAAATACTAATTAAAATCTCTTTGCTTATGTAACAGATGTCTAATGAAAACAACTCCTCAGTTCTTAAGTCTATACTTGAAAAGGAAAAACTGAATAACACCAACTTTCTTGAATGGCACCGCAATCTGAGAATAGTTCTTAAGATGGCGAAAAAGCTATATATCTTAGATGGCACAGTCCCTACTGAGCCTGAAAGTAACACTACTATTGCTCGTAAGGCACTGGAAAAGCATAACGAGGATGCCGTTGAGGCAGCCTGCCTTATGCAAGCCACCATGTTTCCTGAACTTCAGAAGAACATGGAAGATAAAGATGCTTATGACATGATCCAGCAATTGAAAGGCATGTTTCAAAAACAAGCCCGACAGGAGCGATATAACACCATGAAGCAACTCATAAGCTGTAAAATGCAAGAAGGATCGTGTGTCAGTACTAATGTGCTTAAGAGGAAACGGTACATTGACCAGATGAACAAACTTGGTTATCCCCTGCAAAATGAAATGGCAGCGGACTTCATCTTGAACTCTCTCCCTAGCTCGTATGACCAGTTCATTATGAACTATAATATGAATGCTTGGGTGAAGACTGTGCTTGAGCTACATGATATGCTCAAAATAAGAAGCCCAACAACAAGAAAAGGGCTCATAACAGCAAAGGCAAGAAAATGGCTATTGTTGCTGCCAAATCTACCACCAACAACAAGCATGTTGCTAAACCACCCCCTCCCCAGGAGCGTCAGTGCTTTGAATGCAACCAAATGGGGCACTGGAAAAGGAACTGCCCACAGTATCTAGCCAAGCTGAAGGCGAACAAGGCCAATAACATTGGCACTTCTTCAGGTATTCTCCTTTAAGTTATTGGACTTTTTACTGTCTCCAGCAACACATGGGTATTTGATACCGGGTGTGGTTACCACATCACTAATGTTTTGCAGGAGCCTGAAAAGTGGAGGAAGCTGAAACAAGGCGACATGGAACTCATCGTTGGTGATGGGAAAAGAGTGCCCATTCTTGCAACCGGCACATTTCATTTTTCATGTCCTTCTAGCCTTGTAGTTAATTTAAACGATTGTTTGTTTGCACCTGGTATAACCAGAAACATTATTTCGGTTTCCCTTTTGTTTGAACAAGGTTTCAAGTACGTTTTTAATGGTATTTCTATTTCTGCTTACTTGAATGATATCTTTTATTTTGAGGCTAAACCTCAAAATGGTATTTGTAACAACCCTCGGTAAAACCAACACCCTCATAATAGTTCCGACACCCTAGTATATCTTATAATGTCCCAATATGTCTTATATTACACCCCGTATGTGAAAACCGAGCTTGAAATAGATCATAACATATAAAATAAATTAAAAACAATAAATATTAAGCTGAGGCGGGCCGCGTAGACCCACCCCAAGCTTTACGCGGGCGGTATAAGGACCAGAACCTGACTCCGTTTGACTTCTTAAGTTCAGGCGGGCCGCGTAAGCCTTAGCTTACATTTACGCGGGCCGCGTAAGATCAAGATAGTGGCGCAGCCCGGTGTTGACACGTGTCGTGCAATGTGTTGAACCTAGTCATGACCCGGATCAGCTACGCCTAGACCCCTAATCCACGCGGGCCGCGTAAGCCTTCGCTTACCTTTACGCGGATCGCGAGAGGACGAGATATCAGCACTATATAAGAAGGCCATCGGGTTTCATTTTCCGTCGCTCACAATTTCATTCTCAATCTCACTTTCTGAATTAGAGGAATTATAGTCGGGTATTATACCACTAAAATAGCGAGGTTCTGCTACGAGTTAAGTATTATAACCCCTGGAGACGTATTAGATACTCTGCCTGATTGATCTAGGGTTCCGTAACGGCTGTCGTGGTTCTGCCCGACGTAGTCGTTGGAATGCCGTCTCGGGGAGGGTATTACTAATGTTAAAATGGGTTATTATACTAACACACGTGCATTTGTGTAATTTATAGATTATTCCCAGAAAATCCTTACTGAAAACCCTAAAATAGCAATGTGAGTTACTCCTCTTTTTGTAAACCTATTTTGTGAATTGTTTTACAAAACCTTAAATATATTTTCCATGCGAATAGCAGTTATTGAGTATTTGTAAGGATACAATTACAGTTGGTAAATTTGGGGTTTCGTATACAAAATTTGTTACCACCTGGTAAAGGAGTAACATGACCATAAGTCGGAACGACATTACCGTGTGGTGGTAATTGATATAACTTGGAAACAAATATAATTGCGGATGCGCCCTCAATACTGTTCAATGCGACTTTTTATTTAAACTTGATTAAACTGGGATTCACTCACCAGTATTTCCCACTGACAAAATGTTTTTAAAACGCGTTTCAGGTAACAAAATGTGAAAGCCAAATAGAAGCTAGCTGGACAGCACTGAAGGCTTGGAAAAGTGGCAATAAAGTTACCTAAGAATAAAATCGATGTTTTGTTAAAATAAAATAGGATTTATTCCTATAAAAGTGTATATACTGAAAACTTGGGTTTTACCCATGTATTTAATATTATAAAATATGGTGGTTTACTCTGATAACATATTTCCTAACTACGGTCCTAATGAAACTTTCCGCTGCCAAATTAGATAATAACGCGATACCACCAAAACTGGCTCGCGGCCGCCCGTTCCTGGGGATTTGGGATAGGGGGCTGTGACAGAAGGTGGTATCAGAACTATGCCACTGATTCAGCCACAGAAATGTTCCGCTGACACCAAGAATGCAAAGTGTTAGGAAATAAATTACAAAAATATGTGCATAATTGTGTTTTCTTGTTATGTGTTATCTGACTATCTGTTAGTTTACAGTATGAGCGACCAAGGACCATCTGACGCGTATCGTCAATTGTCTGGTTCGCCTAGGAGCGAAGGCAGCTCCTCTTCTCAGCCTGCCCTCTCAGGGTACTCTGCTGATACGGAAGAAGGAATCTTTGTGTTTAAGGCTCAACTGAGGAGCCATTTCCTCAGAAAAAAGAGGGGATGGTTCAATAGGGGAGCACACGGGCGTAGAAAACGTATGAAAAAGTTACAGGAACAGCGAGTGTTAGCCACAACCAAAAGAGAAACCGATGCCTATGCCCAGGATATGCTCAATAGGGGTATATCCAATATCCATATTTTAGCAACCACTGCAGCTGACCCAAACCTGGAACAAATGCTAGCACCTCAACCACAACCACCAATTCCTGATCAACCCATGGAAATAAAAAACCTTGGAAATCAAGTAGAAATGCATGATTTCAACCCGGAGGAGATACCTAGGGTACCTGCACCAAATCCCCTAGACCCAAATGATTACGACCCCTGGTGGGACGATGTTAGGGACTATGTGCAACAAAACCCGATACAGGAAAATGTGCCAATGCCCAATCTAGGAGCCTACCCAGGGTTAGATCCTCAAGATCCCTATTACGTTAGTGATGCCTACATTAGGGAGATCTTAGAGAATCCCTACCCATACCAGGCCCCTATCCCTCCATACCAGGAACCCGCACCCCAGATTCCAAACCCAGTCCTAGAACCTGCACCCCCAATGAGTGCAGAAAATGTACAAGAACTTAGGACTTTTAGTGAGGAAATTTTAGAAAGCAGTGAGAGAATGCGACAGGTGGGAGAGCGTCTCGTATGGAAGTACGACGAACGCAATATGGATTTTTGGATGAATCCATATCCATGAATGTGATGGTGGAAATGGTAGTAATAATATAATATAATATAATATAATATAATAATATAGATGTGTATGTGTTAGAAAAAAAACTACGGATGCATACTAATAGTATTGTAGTTTTACATTTCAGTCGGTATTGTAATTTTAATTTCAGTACTGGTGTGTAATAGATGCATAACATATGAATAGAATAAAAGTCGCAATGCTCGACGCTTTTGACCGAAAGTGCGTGTCATGTGATTGGCTATATTCAAATATTATTTGTGATATTAATATGTGGTAAATGTTTAAAATTCAGATGGACAACAAAGTGAATCAGGAAAACCAGAATGATAATATTCAGAACGACAACCACTCAAATAACACTAATCTGAATAACGAGAATCTGAACAACAATGGAAATCAAATGGATAATAGTGTCGTTCAACATATAGTGGCACAAGAAATTATAGACGCAATGCCATTTCTTATTCAAACGGTTCAAGAAGCGAATAATAAAAGTAAGCATAGCAGTAAGCGACCAGCTGAACTTGAAAACAGCGTGAACAATGGACCCGTACTTCAAGCGCCCATTCCTAAAAGAAGAAGAACCATGCCATATGGTTGTTCTTACAAAGAATTTTGGTCCTGTAAACCAATAGAATTCTCGGGCAATGAAGGATCCATTGCAGCTCTAAGCTGGATAGAGAAAACTGAAGCTATTCTGAAAATAAGCAAGTGTGCTGAAGAAGATAGGATAATGTTTGCTTCTAGTTTATTTAAGAATGCAGCTCTAGAATGGTGGAACACTATCCTCCAGTCAAGAGGAAGTGATAGGATATATAACATGGAATGGGAGGATTTCAAAAATATGGTAGAAAGAAAGTTCTGCCCTCCCAATGAAAAGGAACAGATAGCAAACAAGTTTTTGAATCTTAGAATGACCGGGGTAGATAGTAAGGGTTATACTACCACATTTTTTGAATATGCTAGGATAGTACCAACCCTTGCATCACCTGAACCGGTATTAATCTCCCGTTATATCTAGGGATTAATTGGAGAAATTAGACAAGTAGTCAAGGCAGCTAGACCCCAAACCATAGAAGAAGCTGTAGAACTAGCCAATACCTTGACTGATGAACTAGTGCGAACTAGAGAAGAAGACCAGAGGAGAAACCTATCCCAAAGGCTTACTCAAGAATTCCGTTCTGGGAATTCCAACCGCAGGAACGTAGGTTCTACCTCTGCGCCATACTGCAAAACCTGCAGAAAGAAGCATTCAGGAAGATGCTCTACTTACTGCAATTTCTGCAAAACACCAGGACATAAGGAGGAAACCAGCAGAAGAAAACCAACAAATGGATTGTGCTTCAACTGTGGAGAAAAAGGTCACATCAAGCCAAATTGTCCGAAATTGGCTCCAGCTGCAAACAACAAGAATCCTAAAAATGCTAGAGCATTTGTTCTAACTGGAGACAAAGCTAAGATGATTCCAGACGTCATAGGTGGTACGTTTTTAGTTAATGATATTTTTGCTAAAGTATTATTTGACTCTGGTGCAAACCAAAGTTTTATTAATACTTCGTTTTGCAAACTCCTAAACCAATCATTAACTAAACTACCACAAGAATGTCTAGTAGAGACAGCAAATGGAGAAACCGTTAGGATTTCTGAAATCTTGCAGGGAGCAAGAATAGAAATTTTTAATCAAATATTTATTGGAAACCTTTACCCAATGAATCTGGCAGGATTTGATGTCGTGTTAGGAATGGATTGGTTAATAGCCAATAAAGCCAGTATTTAATGTGATCAAAAGTCAATTCAAGTAAATTCACCAAGGGGTGAAAAGATCAAAATTAAAGGAGATAAACCATCTAGATCCACTAAATTCATCTCTGTGATGAAAACTGCAAGTTATATAAGAAAAGGATCTATAGTGTATTTGATTTCTATAATCACTAACACTAAAGGAAAAGAATTTAAAGACATTCCAGTAGTGTCCCAATTTTCAGATGTCTTTCCAGAAGAATTGCCAGGACTACCGCCAGTCAGGGAAGTTGAATTCAGAATCCATCTGCTACCAGGGACAGCACCAACTGCCAAAGCACCTTACCGTTTGGCACCCGCTGAAATGCAGGAACTGAAGAAACAATTAGACGAATTGTTGGAGAAAGGATTCATACAGCCAAGCTCATCGCCATGGGGAGCACCGATATTGTTCGTCAAAAAGAAGGACGGATCAATGCGTATGCGCATTGACTACCGTGAATTGAACAAGGTCATGATCAAGAATCGGTATCCATTACCAAGGATCAATGATTTGTTCGATCAACTTCAAGGAGTTCGATTTTTCTCTAAAATTGATTTAAGATCAGGATATCATCTATTAAAGGTACAGGAAGAGGATATTCCTAAAGCCGCATTCAGAACAAGGTATGGTCATTATGAATTTACTGTCATGCCATTTGGTTTAACCAATGCCCCAGCTGCATTTATGGACATGATGAACCGAATATGTAAACCATATTTGGATAAATTCATAATTGTCTTCATAGATGATATTCTAATTTACTCTAAAAGTAAAGAGGAACATGCAAAGCATTTGCACTTACTTTTAAGTTTATTAAGAAAGGAAAAGCTTTATGCTAAATTTTCCAAGTGCGAATTTTGGTTAGAGCAAGTACAATTCCTTGGACATTTAGTTAATCATGAAGGAATCCATGTGGATCCAACAAAGATCGAGGCAATTACTAAATGGAAAACCCTTGAGTCACCAACCGAGGTTAGAAGTTTCTTAGAATTGGCCGGTTATTATAGAAGATTTATTCGAGATTTTTCTAGAATAGCCATTCCCTTAACCAAGTTAACCTGTAAATCCATTAAGTTTGAATGGGGACCAAAACAAAAAGAAGCTTTTAGAATCCTTAAGCAAAGATTGACCCATGCACCCATATTAGCGTTACCAGAAGGAACTGAAGACTTTGTAGTCTATTGTGACGCTTCTAAGTTAGGTTACGGATGTGTGTTGATGCAACGTCAAAAGGTTATAGCTTACGCATCTAGACAGCTTAAGAATCATGAAGAAAATTATTCAACCCATGATTTGGAATTAGGAGCCATAATTTTTGCCCTTAAGATTTGGAGACATTATCTTTATGGTAGTAAGTTTACCGTATTCACAGATCATAAGAACTTAAGATATGTTTTCGGGCAAAAAGAGTTGAATGTGAGACAAAGACGCTGGATGGAAATGCTTAGTGATTATGATTGTGATATCCAGTACCATGCAGGAAAAGCCAATGTAGTGGCTGATGCTTTAAGTCGAAAGTATCACGAAAAGCCAAAAAAGGGTACGTTCTCTTAAATTAAATCTACAAGTTGATTTAAACGATCAGATTAGAAAAGCACAAGAATCAGTAATCAAGGAAGATACTGAAAAATTAAAAGGAATGATTAAGGAATTAGAACAAGGTACAGATGGAATTTGGAGATTCCATAAAAAGAGAATGTGGATACCTAAATTATAAAATTTACGTCACTGTATATTAGAAGAAGCCCATAAATCTAAATATATGATGCATCCAGGAAATGATAAAATGTACCAGGATTTAAGGAAAAAATTCTGGTGGATAGGAATGAAAAAGGATATAGCAGCTTATGTTTCTAAATGTTTAACTTGTTCACAAGTAAAAGCTGAACATCAGAAACCCTCAGGTTTGTTACAACAATTAGAAATGCCAGTTTGGAAATGGGAATTAGTAACAATGGATTTTGTTACCAAATTACCCAAAACAAGAAAAGGTAATGATACAATCTGGGTGATTGTAGATAGGCTAACCAAGTCAGCTCATTTCTTACCAATGAAGGAAACTTTCAGTATGGAACAATTAGCCAAATTATATGTAAATGAAATTGTTTCATTACATGGAATACCTTTATCAATTGTTTCTGATAGAGATAGTCGTTTTACCTCTCATTTTTGGTCAAGTTTCCAAAAAGCAATGGGAACCAAATTGAATCTAAGCACAGCTTACCATCCTTAATCGGACGGGCAAAGTGAAAGGACAATTCAAACAATGGAAGACATGCTTAGAGCTTGTGTAATTGATTTCGGAGGTAACTGGGATGATCACTTACCTTTAATAGAATTTTATTATAATAATAGTTATCACACAAGTATCAATGCTGCACCATTCGAAGCACTTTATGGACGAAAGTGCAGAACCCCAGTTTGTTGGGCAGAAATTGGGGAAAAGCAACTATCTGGACCTGAGATAGTGCAAGAAACAACCGATAAGATCATTCAAGTCAAGGAACGACTGAAAGCAGCACGTGATCGACAAAAGAGCTACGCTGACAACAGACGTAAGCCGTTAGAATTCCAGGTAGGTGACAAGGTATTGTTAAAAGTCTCTCCTTGGAAAGGAGTGGTAAGATTCATCAAAAGAGGAAAGCTAAGTCCCAGGTATATTGGACCTTTTGAAATTATTAGAAGAATAGGACATGTAGCCTATCAGCTACAACTGCCAGAGGAAATGGCAGGGATACATGATGCATTTCATGTATCTAATCTCAAGAAATGCTTATCCGACGAATCACTGATAGTACCTCTTAAGGATATAGAAGTAAAGAAACAACTTAAGTTTGTAGAGAAGCCTCTACAGATTGAAGACAGAAAAGTTAAGAACCTCAAGCACAAGAGACTAGTTTTGGTTAAAGTGAAGTGGGACTCCAAAAGAGGACCTGAGTACACATGGGAACTTGAATCAGAAATGCAGCGGAAATATCCACACTTGTTCCAGTAGATCTCGAGGACGAGCTCTAAAACAAGGTGGGGAGGATGTAACAACCCTCGGTAAAACCAACACCCTCATAATAGTTCTGACACCCTAGTATATCTTAAAATGTCCCAATATGTCTTATATTAAACCCCGTATGTGAAAACCGAGCTCGAAATAGATCATAACATATAAAATAAATTAAAAACAATAAATATTAAGCTGAGGCGGGCCACGTAGACCCACCCCAAGCTTTACGTGGGCGGTATATGGACCAGAACCTGACTCCGTTTGACTTCTTAAGTTCAGGCTGGCCGCGTAAGCCTTAGCTTACATTTAAGCGGGCCGCGTAAGATCAAGATAGTGGCGCAGCCCGGTGTTGACACGTGTCGTGCAACGTGTTGAACCTAGTCATGACCCGGATCAGCTACGCCTAGACCCCTAATCCACGCGGGCCGCGTAAGCCTTCGCTTACCTTTACACGGGCCGCGAGAGGACGAGATATCAGCACTATATAAGAAGACCATCGGGTTTCATTTTCCGTCGCTCACAATTTCATTCTCAATCTCACTTTCTGAATTAGAGGCATTATAGTCGGGTATTATACCCCTAAAATAGCGAGGTTCTGCTACAATGTAAGTATTATAACCCCTGGAGACGTATTAGATACTCTGCCCGATTGATCTAGGGTTCCGTAACGGCTGTCGTGGTTCTGCCCGACGTAGTCATTGGAATGTCGTCTCGGGGAGGGTATTACTAATGTTAAAATGGGTTATTATACTAACACACGTGCATTTGTGTAATTTATAGATTATTCCCAGGAAATCCTTACTAAAAACCCTAAAACACCAATGTGAGTTAATCCTCTTTTTGTAAACCTATTTTGTGAATTGTTTTACAAAACCTTAAATATATTTTCCATGTGAATAGCAGTTATTGATTATTTGTAAGGATACAATTACAGTCGGTAAATTTGGGGTTTTGTATACAAAATTTGTTACCACCTGGTAAAGGAGTAACATGACCATAAGTCGGAACGACATTACCGTGTGGTGGTAATTGATATAACTTGGAAACAAATATAATTGCGGATGCGCCCTCAATACTGTTCAATGCGACTTTTTATTTGAACTTGATTAAACTGGGATTCACTCACCAGTATTTCCCACTGACAAAATGTTTTTAAAACGCGTTTCAGGTAACAAAATGTGAAAGCCAAATAGAAGCCAGCTAGACAGCACTGAAGGCTTGGAAAAGTGGCAATAAAGTTACCTAAGAATAAAATAGATGTTTTGTTAAAATAAAATAGGATTTATTCCTATAAAAGTGTGTATACTGAAAACTTGGGTTTTACCCATGTATTTAATATTATAAAATATGGTGGTTTACTCTGCTAACATATTTCCTAACTACGGTCTTGATGAAAATTTCCGCTGCCAAATTAGATAATAACGCGAGACCACCAAAATTGGCTCGCGGCCCCCGTTCCTGGGGATTTGGGATCGGGGGCTGTGACAGTATTTATGAGATTTATGTTCAAACATGTAATAACATATATCATCTTTCTAAGCGTAACAAAGCTGGTATGAATGAAACCTTTCTATGGCATTGTAGACTTGGCCAAATAAGTTAGGCACGCATAAAATGGCTCCAATCCGAGGGGATTCTTGAATCCACTGGACAGGACTCCTTTAATGATTGCGAATCTTGCTTAGCTGGCAAACTCACAAAGCGTCCCTTCACTGGTGTTGGTGAACGGGCCAATGGTCTGCTAGGACTCATTCACACTGATGTATGTGGCCCTTTCAGAACCATGACAAGGAACCATGAAAGATACTTCGTCACTTTCATTGACGATTATATTCGATATGCTTATGTCTATCTTATGAAGCATAAGCATGAAACTTTTGAGAAGTTCAAAGAGTTTCAAAATGAAGTAGAAAACCAACTTACTAGAAAGATAAAAATACTTCGATCAGATCGAGGTGGAGAATACCTCAGCTTAGAGTTCCTCAATCATCTCAAAGAGTGTGGAATAATTTCAAAACCCACTCCACCTGGCACACCCCAACTTAATGGCATGAGCGAGAGGAGAAATCGAATCCTACTTAATATGGTTCGATCGGTGATGTGTAGAACTAACTTGCCTCACTCCTTTTGGGGTCATGCTCTTATGACTGCCGCCCGCATTGTCAATCTGGCTCTGACTAAAAAGGTAAACAAAACCCATATGAGATATGGCGTGGGTGTAAACCTGATTTGGAATACCTTAAAGTATGGGGATGTGATGCATACATCACAAGTGATGCTGATGATAAGCTCGATCCTCGAGGCGAAAAGGTTGTTTTCGTCGGATACTATAAAAGAAACGGATATTATTTCTACCATCCTGTTGCAAATGTTATTTCCATCAAAAGGAAGGGGCACTTTCTCGAGGAAGAACTTCTTAATCGAGGAACTGGAAATAATGTGGTTGATCTTGAAGAATTTCGAGAACTAACAACAACTGCTGATGAAGTCGGAACGTCTGAACAACAAGAAATTGTTGCTGATGAATCAGACATGAACACAGGCGTTCGCAGAAGTAGCAGGACTCGTGAAGAACCTGACAGATACCTTTGGCATCTCGAAGGTGCTAAAGTCTTGGTAGTAGATGAGTCTAATTACGAACCTACTAACTACAAATCTGCTATCTCAGATCCTAAATCTGCGAAATCGCTGGAAGCCATGAACGCTGAGATGCAATCTATGCATGATAATCAAGTCTGGGACTTGGTTGAGCTACCCCCCGAATCTCAGGCAGTAGGGAGCAAATGGGTTTTCAAGAGAAAAACCGATATGCATGGAAATGTACACACCTTTAAAGCACAGCTAGTTGCGAAGGGTTTCACTCAAACTCAGGGTATTGACTATGATGAAACCTTCTCGCCTGTTGCTATGATCAAATCGATCAGGATATTGCTTGCCATAGCCGCGTACTATGACTACGAGATATGGCAAATGGATGTCAAAACCGCTTTTCTTAATGGGCATCTCTCTAAAGATGTCCATATGGTTCAGCCAGACGGTTTTGTTGATCCAAAATATCCTAATAGGGTGTGCAAGCTGAATAAGTCCATTTATGGACTTAAGCAGGCGTCTCGTAGCTGGAATCTTCGTTTTGACCAAAAGATCAAAGAGTTTGGTTTTGTTAAAAATGAAGACGAGCCTTGTGTTTACAGAAAGGCTAGTGGGAGCACTGTATCATTCGTCATCCTGTATATGGATGATATACTGATCATTGGAAACAGTGTCCCTATTCTTAACGAAGTTAAACACTATTTGGGAACTTGTTTTGCAATGAAAGATCTTGGAGAAACAACTTATATTCTAAGAATCAAGATCTATAGGGATAGATCTAAGCGACTTCTTGGGCTAAGTCAAAGTACATACATAGACAAAATGATGACACGCTTTAAGATGGAAAACTCCAAGAAAGGAGGTGTTCCTATGACTAAAGGGACTGTGTTGAACAAATCGCAATCTCCTTCAACGGACATTGAAATTAAGCGAATGGAAGCAGTTCCATATGCTTCAGCGATTGATTCTATCATGTATGCTATGTTATCTACTAGACATGACGCCTCGCATGCTTTAAGCATGACTAGTCGTTATCAGCAAACTCCTGGCATTGCCCATTGGACTACTGTTAAGAGCATTCTAAAGTATCTGAGAAGAACTAAAGATATGTTCTTAGTAGTTGGAGGAGTAGAAGAAGAGCTCACTGTAAGATGTTACACTGATGTTAGTTTTCAAACTGACCGAGATAACTCTCGCTCACAATCAGGTTTTGTATTCACTCTAAATGGAGGAGCTATCTCATGGAAGAGCTCCAACCAGAGTGTGGTGGCGGATTCAACCACCGAATCTGAATATATTGCCGCATCAGATGCTGCAAAGGAGTATACTTGGATGAAGAAATTCATAACCGACCTCGATGTGGTTCCAAGCATTAAGAAACCTATCGAGATATTCTGTGATAACACAGGTGCTATTGCTCAAGCCAAAGAGCCAAGGTCTCATCACAGGGCCAAGCACATTCTAAGAAAGTTCCACTACATACGGGAAATTGTGGAATGTGGAGACATCGTGATAAGCAAAGTGAACACAGATCAAAACCTAGCAGACCCGTTTACTAAGCCCATGACTCAGGACAACCATGATCAGCACATGGGTACTATCGGGCTTAGATTAGCTAGCACTACGTTTTGATTTAGTATTTGGATGCACAAACTTTTAACAGTTGTACTTTTGAATTTACTTTTGATTTACTAGTTAAATGCAATTATAAATCTTATAACTGTGTTCGATTTTAATACGTTTAATCCATGAATCTTGCATTCTAAACTATCCATAGTCAGTTAGACTCGTGGGAACGATTCTGAATTAAGACTATTCTGACTTTGGACTCAAGGAGTTGACTTCCAAACTCACAGACCTCATTATGAATGACTTTGGATGTAACTCGCATCAAATCATCTTCATGGATCTTAGTCATAAGATGATTTGATATTGGTATACTCATTTAGTATCCTTTGACCTGAGATACATATTAGAACTTCCGTTTACCAAGGATTATTCTTTGATTACTGTCAACCGTTGTCACGTAACTTCCAGTCATAAAGGCTTTAATTGGGAATAGTTCTGAAGTTCAGTGGGAGTTGTACGTAGTCGATATGGGATTATGTACTCTTACATGATATGTAACAGTTAGACATTGTGGCGCCCTCGTTGATTCAAACTGGTGAAGTGTAAGGTCTTACCCAAACTTACTGTGTGTTTTTTCGGTCAACTTTGACTCTTGATCGAGAACAATAATAATTGAACACCGTATGAGAATGAACTTAATCCATGTCTCATTAATTCAATTTATGTCTTTTATAGAAAGGATGGATGACAACAATTACCATAAGTCTATTGTCTTGCAATTGTAAGTTGTTACTAATAGCAAGATGTTTTAGTTAATGACTTTAAAGTGTCATACCTTGTTGGGGGCAGTCATGTGCAGCTAGAGCGCCGCTGACTGTCAGCGTTGAGGATTTTATCGAAGGTCGTCCAAGTGGGAGATTGTTGGATTTATACGTACGGGTTCGATAAGTCAACGCTGCTGACCGAGCTATGACCCGTAAGAGTTACACCTTGGGCAACAAACATTAAATCCACTTAACTCGATTAACTGGTGATCACGAACAATTAACGGAACAAAATATATAATTATCTAGAATAATTATATATCCACGAGAAACGAGATTTATTATTTATAAGGATTATAAATAATATAACGTTTAATTACCTATCTAATTAAACTTTGTTTTTCTGGGCTTCATATCGCATTTGGGCTTATACTAGACATGTTGGGCTTTGGGGGCCCGAGAGATAATTAGCATATGATTAATCTGGGTTATGTGACCTAAACCTAATTAATATATGTTAATTGCAACCTGATTATCTACCCCACCCAATTGTCTTAGCTGTAACCCCAAAAGAAAACAATTCTGCCATTTTTGTTTTCATTGATGCGACATCAACCCCAAGAAAGAATATAGATTCTTTCACAATCAAAAGTCAGCCGTCATCTTCAAAAAGGGTGCCGCTCACTTTTGGTTCCGATTGCTAGTCACACCATTCTCATCTGTATTCGTGTTCTAGCACTCGTTCGTTGTAGTTTGGTGTCTCACACGGTTAATTATTAACCACAAAGTATATTTAATCTCATCGGTAGATTAATTATTTTATATATCGTATTTGCATGTTTGTAACCATGATCCTGTTCGGTTCACCTTTTGGTGTCGATTTTTATATTTATTCCGCTGCGTGTTTTTATTAATTATATATTGTGTTAATAAAAATATGTCTAACCCGTTTTGATAAAAGTTAAATTGACACCACTGAATCCCAACAAAATCAACCAGTAAACATCTTAGGAATCATATTTTCTAAGCTGATGCAGAATGCAAACTATTTCGACAAAAAATGTTTGCTACACACCAGATTTTTTCTGATTATTTTTAATGCCAAGCTAAAGGTGTAACATGCGCCAAAATGGGTTTTCCAAAATCCAATCCGCTTTAAATTTTGGATCCTAATCCTTGTAACTCGGAGATTTTTCGCGAATTAAATAAAAACCCGTTGAAAGATTTTATACTTTAATTTAATTAAATATCATTATAGTTATTCATTTATTTGATTTATATAATTAATATAAAATTTTCTTAAACTAATCTAGTTAGTTTTAATGTTGGTTTAAGTTAACCCAGTTAGTCATGTTAGTATAACTAAAGGGACTATTTATGCACATATTAGAAGTATAACAAAATAGGGACTTTTTTTTGTTATACTTCTAATATGTGCATAAAGTTTCTGATTACGGTGCTGACAAAGCTCCGGGTCCTGATGGATTTAGTTTTAGATTCATTAGGCATTTCTGGCATTTATTCGAGAAGGACTTTGTGGATATTTTGGACCACTATCATCAGGCCGGTCGGTTTAGTCCCGGGGTTGGGTCTTCATTCATTACGTTGATTCCAAAGGTGAGTGATCCATCTAATCTAATCTGGGGGATTTTAGGCCGATTAGTCTTATCGGGAGCATTATTAAAGTTGTTTCTAAGGTTTTGGCGAATCGATTGAAGTCGGTATTGGGTCGAATAGTGCAAGAGACTCAGTCGGCTTTCTTATCAGGGAATATATCGGCTTTCTTATCAGGGAGGTATATTCTTGACGGTCCTCTTATGACCAACGAGGTGATTGCTTGGGCTAAGAAGAGGAATAGGAAAATATTCTTGTTCAAGATAGATTTCGATAAGGCTTACGACAATGTCAACTGGGACTTCTTGTTGTCGGTCAAGTCTCAGATGGGTTTTCCTCCGGTTTGGTGTGAGTGGATTCGTGGTATCTTGGTTTCCTCTAGAGCTTCAGTGCTAGTGAATGGTTCTCCTACTTTCGAATTCGGGTGCCAAAAAGGGATCCGTCTGGGAGACCCGCTTTCGCCTTTTCTGTTTATCCTTTTGATGGAGGCTTTCTCGGGTATGATGAATCAGGCGAGTGATATAGGGGCGTTTCATGGCATTAAGCTCCCTAATGATGGCCCGGTTTTGTCCCATTTGCTTTACGCGGATGATGCCATGCTTATGGGGGAGTGGTCTTCACATAACTTTATTAACATGAGACGCATCTTACGTATTTTCTATCTATGTTCCGGGCTAAAGATTAATTTACACAAGTCGGTGTTTTACGGAGTGGGTGTGGAAGCCGACGAGGTAGTGAGTTTGGCCGAATCCATGGGGTGTAAGCCGGGTATTTTACCATTCACGTATTTGGGTATCAAGGTTGGGGCGAATATGAACAGGGTGTCAAGTTGGGAGCCGGTGGTGACGACGTTTAAACGGAGGTTATCCAAATGGAAAGCCAATACTCTTTCGATTGCCGGTCCGTTAACCTTAATAAACTCGGTCTTGGATAGTTTGCCTACATATTATTTCTCTTTATTCAAGGCCCCGGAGAAGGTGGTTGATGTTCTAGAGGGTTTGATGCGGAGGTTTCTATGGGGTGGTTCGGACGAAGTGAGGAAGATGAGTTGGGTTTCTTGGGAGGTTGTTACTAAAAGCATTAAAGACGGTGGGTTGGGGATTGCGTCTCTTGAAATTAATAATAATGCCTTGTTAATTAAGTGGCTTTGGAGGTTTTTGAATGAGCCTAACTCGATGTGGAGAAGGGTTGTGGTGTCCATTCACGGGTCGGCTAGGTGTTGGGGTATTGCTCCCGTCAATAGTGCAATCACGGGTGTGTGGAAGAATTGTGTCTCGCTTTGGAACAAGCACAAGGTGGATGGGATAGCATTTAAACGGCGTTTTACGTGGTAGTCTTGGTAATGGGCGTCAATTGAGGTTTTGGTTGGATACATGGTTGGGTAATCAACCATTAAAGGCCGTGTACCCTTCGCTCTATAGTCTCGAAAAATCCAAAGGGGTGGTGATCGCTGACAGACTGAAGCGTATTGGTACTTCTTGTGTGTTGGTTTGGGATTGGATTCGGCCTCCTTCTTCCACAGTGGAGCTCTCGGACAAGCAGAGGTTAGAAGACCAGCTTCATTCGGTCACTTTGTTGGATAGAGATGATACTTGGATCTGGTCACATGGTTCGGACGACGTTTTCAGATTGCTTCGGTAAAAAAATGGCTATGTGGCCCGGTTTCTAGTAACGCAGAGTTTGGTTTCAAGTGGAGTTCTTGGGTCCCTAACAAATGCAACATCTTCATGTGGCGCGCTTTCTTGGATCGTCTTCCGACCAAGACGGCTCTTGCCCGAAGACATATTAATATTGATGATCTTTCGTGTGTGTGGTGCGAGGATGCTGAAGAAAATATAGAACATGTTCTGACAGGTTGCGCCATTGCTTCGGGGGTGTGGAACTCTCTAGCTAGTTGGTGTAATATTCCTAGACCGTTCGTCTTTCATGTCAACGATTTGGTGGAGCTTCATGAGCATAGCGGGGTGACGGGTATTAAGAAGAAGGTCCTCTAGGGGATTATTATCATAGCTTGTTGGAGATTGTGGAGAGCTAGGAATGACAAGGTTTTCGATAGTAAGGCGCCCATTGTGACGGAGTTGGTTGCGGACATAAAGTCATTGGGTTTTCTTTGGTATAAACATAGATTTAAAGCGGGGGTAATGGATTGGAGTAGATGGTGTTTGTTTGATGTAACGTAATTTGAACTATTGTTTTGGTTTTCGGCTTCTATCTCCGCCTTGGTGATAGTTGTCGGTTTTGATTGGTTTTTATGAAGTTTACTTTTCAAAAAAAAAAAACAAAAGAAGTATAACAAAATAGGGACTGTTATTGCTTATGTTAGAAATATAATTGCAGGGACCATTTGTGTAAATATCGAACCCGGGTCAAACGGTTAACAAGCAAGCAAATTAACCACTCTGCCATGTCTTCATATCGTTCAAACCATCAAGCCTTTAAAGCTTTAACCAATGATTTCGTTCTTTCCGTTATAAATTGGCCTCCTAATCAACTGTGAATGCGGACCAAGACACCAACCATCCTTTTTCGCTTGATTTTCCTGATTTCTCGAGAGATTTACGTGATTGAGATTTCCATTTTTCTTCGTGATCCATGAACCAAGACTATATTTCTAACCGAATACAAGCCGCCGATAACAAGCCGCCGGAGTTCGGAGGCCTTGCCGGAGCTAACAAGATTCACCGGAGACGCTCCGACATCACTCGAACACTCTCCCTACTCTCTAAGTCATAACTCGCCGGAGAATTTTCATCGATAGGAGACGAAGACGTGTGCCGAACTCGTACCTTCACCGGAGCCAACCGGATCAACCCTTCTGTTTAGGTATATATCTATCTTTCCTGTCGCTTCCTTTATTTTCCTTTCCGTTATATACGACAACCCTCGTCATATTAATTAACATGTAAGAACTATAATCGTGGGTGGGTTTTCTGTTCAGTTTGGGTTCTTCCACCAAATCCTTTTATTCGTTTTCTTTTTGGATTATATGTAAAAAAAAAAACAAATATAACTTAAATAGAAACCTTGAACTGAAACAATGGTGAAGGAGTTTTCTTCTGGTTATGCTACTGTTCAAAGTGGGTGTTTTGAATGAGGATATTAAAATCAAATGGGTGTTAAAAAGAAATAAGAAATCATGGGAAAAGATTAAATAGGAAGTTAATTTTCGCTAGAAAAGATAGGAAGCCATAAGATTATGACATGTGACAAATTTTAAAATAAAGAGAAAGGGTATTTTAGTCAATTCAACTCCTTTTTCTTCCTTTTTCAAAACCCACCATTTTCAAAACCCACCATCTTCAACTATTTCTTCACTTTCTATCTCAATAATCACTACATTATAGTGCGATTTTCATCACCAATCAATGATTCAAAACCCGATCAACATGTTCTTCAGCTTTTTTTTAAAGAAAACCCAGTTTAATTTCATAAAAAATCTCGTTTTTTCCGGTGATTTTGGAGATAATCACTCGATTCGTTCGATTCGAGCATTGATAAGTGTTTCTATCATTCAAATTTCGTCAATTAATGAAGAAATCGGCTTCGATCCATGTAAGAAATTCTTTAATTTCATTTTCACGATCTGGGTTTTTGATTTAGTCATTGCGTTTTACGATCTTTGCGAGGGTCCGGGGGCGGCAGCCCCTGGTAGCGGGGTCCTAGGGGCGGCAGCCCCTGGCGGGGTCCAAGGGGCAGAGCCCCTGGCTGGGGTTGAGACAGTAATTCATAGACAATTCAGACAGTTCACAGTGACAGACAGTTTTATGTGTCCATTGCGTTTTAGAAATAAGAGAGTTTTTATGTGGTTTCTGGCTATTGCATTTTAGAAAAAAACACATTTTTAAGTGTTTTTAGTCATTGCGTTTTAGGTAAAACACATTTTAGGTGTTTTTCAGTCCATTGCGTTTTAGAATGAGTCATTTTTAAGTGTTTTCTGGCCATTGCGTTTTACATATAAGACATTTCTTTGTGTTTTCAGTCCATTGCGTTTTAGAAAACAGCCATTTTAAGTGTTTTCTGGCCATTGCGTTTTACAAATAAGACATTTCTTTGTGTTTTTGGTGCATTGCGTTTTAGGTAAAACACATTTTTATGTGTTTTCTGGCCATTGCGTTTTACAAATAAGACATTTCTGTGTGTTTTCTGGCCATTGCGTTTTACAAATAAGTCATTTCTTTGTGTTTTTGGTGCATTGCGTTTTAGAAAAATGTCATTTTTTAGGTTTTTTTTTTCATTGCGTTTTACGTACCTGGTGGTTTTTCTATTGCGTTTTACGCAACTGGGTTTTAAATTTTTTTTAAAATATAGCAATAGTATAATCGTTTTAAAGATAAAAAAACGCTCGTTTTTTTGGTGCAATTTTTATAAAAAAATAATGTCGTATGAAAGAGTTATTAACGTTTAAAAAATGGGGGGAATTGGAGGAGAGATAAACTATTGGCTTGGATTGACTAGAATGCCCTTGAACAAACTCACGCGCCTCTTTTCTTCCTTTCAATTTCCCTGATTTAATCTTAGCCCTTGATTAACTTAATGGATGGTCAAGATCACTTCCTAGCCTTCCTAGCCAAATAAACTTCATATTGTATCTCCACCCAAGAAATCATAACACTTCAAAAATGATGTTGTAGCACTTATATTGTCCCTGGTATTCTATTTTTTAACAATAAACTTTATTAATGACATAAAATATAATATACGAATTATTAATTTGTAAACCATAAATTTTAGGAATAATATTTAACCTATAAGTATTAATTAAATCGCCTACGTGTGATATTCTTATATCTAGGTTAATCGCTTCAAACGTACGGAATCTCATTCTCCAACCTTACTTGTGCGTTTATTTCAAGGAAATCCTTATACGCAACCACTGTGAGTAGATCTTACTTTTTCCTCTTTTTGTCACTTTTAACTTTTTAGGGTGTTTCATGTGTCACATTTTCTATGTTTCATATACTTTTTCAATAACATGCCAAGTTAAGTGTCATATGTGCTCATGTTTATTTCATGTGTTGCATTACTTGTTTCATTCATACGCTATACGTGTTTATCGCTTTGTGGCATGGGGTTCATAGTTTCGCTTTTCGCCTTTCGGGGCTTGAATCGCATCATTGTTTCGCTTTTCGCCTTTCGGGGCTTAAATCGCATCATTGTTTCGCTTTTCGCCTTTCGGGGCTTGAATCACATCATTGTTTCGCTTTTCGCTTTTCGCCTTTTGGGGCTTGAATCGCATCATTGTTTCAAGGTTTCGCTTTTCGCCTTTCAGGGCTTGAATCACATCATTGTTTCATTTCTTATGGTTTATATGTCATGTTACATTATTTACATATGGATTGGTTGATTATTGGATTAATTGATTTATGTCACCTATTACACTTAATATTGCATGTTAAATCGTTTTTATTAAATAAATTAACTAAACTTCTATAGTTAAATCAAAACAAATAAAGATCTACTCAACAACTTTTGTTGGCCCCAAAACCATTTTTACACATGATACAAGTGAACAGGTACAAAGAGAAGATTGGACATAGGATGGGCCTTAGTTAAAAAGAAACGGATTAGTGTAGTTTATTTGTTATGAACAATGTCTTGTGTTTGTAATTGTGTATTTGAATTATTTGTTATGTGAAACAATTCAGTTTAGATTAATGAATATTTAAAATAAGTAATAGCAAGTCATAAGCTTTTTGGATCAACCCAATCATGCCCCGATCATCTATTTCGCTGCGGATCGGGTTGTGACAAAATGATCTTCCTACTGAAGGTGAAACAATTAATCTTAAAAAAATGACTACTAGAGTCTTCACTGATTAAATGAAACCAGAAGTAGGTTGTGAAGGTCATCTTCAGCGTTTGTATGAAAATGTGTATCCTGCTCAACGTTGGAAGGTTATCAGAAGGGTTTTGTGTATTCTAAAAGTTGTTAAAGATGCGGGAGATGTTGATGAACTTATCAAGAAAGATAAGGAGAACAGGTGTAACAATCCTCAAAAATTTTCCCGACAATTGATGATTTTCGTAACGGTCATGCAAAATCCTAATTAAACTAAGTAGATAGCGTAAGTAGGGTATCGTATCGTATCCACGGGGAATTTGTGGTTGGTGTTTAACATGGAAATTATTAACTATTACTAATGTGATTTGGGGATAGATAGAGAAAACACAATTTCCTCCAGGTTTCTAATTCTAGGTTTACAACCAAACTCAATTTAATCTATTAATTAGACACCACATAGACATGGTGCTGAAAAGTCGATTAATTTAAGCGGTAATAAAAAACAGGTCTTTGTCATCAGAGCTTTTACATTTCAATTACCCTATTTACTAATGTGAGTCAACCTACTCTATGTCTGTCACACCCCAACCGATGGTGGAAACATCGGAGTGAGACGAAATAGATTGCTACACATAATAACATTAAAAGTGACAATAGAATTTTAGTAAACCGATTTCATATCATTTACTAATAATCGTCAAAGTACAACACAAGCAAATTCAGGTACAACATGTTTAAAATACAACGAAGCAAATTACAACAAAACATAATACAAAATTGATACAACATTTAAAATCTAAGATTTCTAATTGTGTATCTAAGGCATCGTCACTATGCCCATTTTAGTATCATCATCATCCTGCAATATGTTAGAAAATACATGGTTCAATACAACGTATTGGCGAGTATACAAGTTTTGTACATAGCATAGTAATAAAAGTTTAAACGAATCCACATGGCAAACTAGTTATTCAAGATTAACATTAAACTGGCATGTGAACAAACAAGACAACCCAAGGTTTAACGCAAGTAAAAGACTTAACATGACCCCACGTTCACAGGCGGTATAGCGCTATACATGTTAAGGGTAGACTCGTACGAAGTTAATGACAAGTTCAACACAAAACGTACAAACCCAGATTAAATTATCAAGTATAACGTATGCATGCATGTATTGGATTGTTTGTGCATTTTGTATAAAAGTCTAAGTGTAACTGTGTAGGTTTATAAGTTAACATATTGCACCCAAAGTGTGAAATTGAAAAAGGGAATGCGAGTATACTCACGGTTTTGCTAAATATTTAGTAGAAATCCTGTAACACCCTTGTTATTATTTTAAGGTTTTCGTATTGTTTGCCAAAATAAGCATGTAATCATGATTAAACGTACTTTACTAAATACGGTTAATTTAAAACTTTTACAAATAAATGTTTAAGTACATCGTAATGAATTTGAGTTCGTCGTTTAAGAGATAGGACGAAACGTCGTGCGGAAGCTTTTAACTTTATCGTGTTCGGTTCTTCTTCGAGCTTGATCTTCATCCGGGCACTCTTGGCGATCACCTATGATCAAAACCAACTAAAAAGTTAGTTTTGATAGTTAATTAACAAGTTTAAACAACTTATATGAGTCAAATAAACAAAATTAAACATTTTTGAGATTCAAGGGGGCTAGACGCCCCACCTAGCCCCCTTTTTACAACAAGTTATTTATTTGTTGCTGCATAATTCCTAGCCAACCCAAGTTTCACGAAAACGGACATAACTCATTCGTTATTGATCCGTTTTACACGATTCTTTTTCCTACGCGTTCGTAATTTAATTCTCCATCACATGGAGTTAAAATCCAACATCCGAATTCACAGAAATTTAGATTTCAAGCTCTCGGCTTGATATTCAACTATGACACTTTTGACCCGTTCATGCTTTTACCAAACTAACTTGTTATTTTCCTTCGAGTTAATTACTGTTTTCGTCCCTGAGGTTTGTTAAAAATAACGGTTTCAGTCCATTAGTTTAAAAATTGTGATTTCAGTCCATTAGTTTCATTTTCGTAACCATTTCAGTCCACCAACTTAACTTCCATCCATTTATTCTGTTAATTTTGGGTGAAATTACAAAATTGCCCCTATGGTTTAATTAAAAAAACCGCTGGTCACAGGTTTCGAACCTGTGACCTTTGCTTTGAAATGCGATTGTTAAACCAATAGGCCATGTATCAAACTTGTGAATGAATTCATATTGTTTCTCTTATAACATAGCATATTATTCATCATCTTCCCCAACCCTTTCATCTTTATACATACATATGTATGTGTGTGTATGTATGTATATATATATAGAGAAAGAGAAAATGCTCTATGGAAACAACGTTTTTTTTAGATCCATTGACGCATTTTTATACCCCAAATTCAAAGCACAGGTGTATGACAACAGAAATGAAACGCACAAGAACTGAGAAAATATTATATATCGAAACGCGACGAAGAACTCGTGACGTTGTTCCGGCGTGTTCGGTTTACTCCGGCGTCGTCTTCTTCATTCGAACGAAGATCCGTAGGTTCCGTCGACGTGCGTTCCAGGTCTACGACGAGTTTACGTTCATCCCGGGGATGTTCCGATGTCGAACACACGAACACGTAAAAGAACCGTCGCGTCGAGTTCCTCTCCGGTCGTCTTCTCCGATCTCCAGCGAGTGCAAAGGTTAACGAAAGGTGTTGCGAGGGTTGAAGGTGTGTTGTGGGTGGTCGGCTTGCCGGAAACTCGGTCGGAACCGGCCGGAATCGTCGCCAGAATCCGCCGACAGAGAGAGATGGGATGTTGATATGTGTGAGTGTTGAGATAATTTGCAGAGTATGGAGGTGAGTTGAGGCTGTAATCTCTATGTGTGGAGGAGATGAGATCAAGTTCTTCATATTTGAGTGATTCTAGTTGCAGAGATGATGATGAAAGGGTTGGGGAAGATGATGAATAATATGCTATGTTATAAGACAAACAATATGAATTCATTCACAAGTTTGATACATGGCCTATTGGTTTAACAATCGCATTTCAAAGCAAAGGTCACAGGTTCGAAACCTGTGACCAGCGTTTTTTTTTAATTAAACCATAGGGGCAATTTTGTAATTTCACCCAAAGTTAACAGAATAAATGGATGGGAGTTAAGTTGGTGGACTGAAATGGTTACGAAAATGAAACTAATGGACTGAAATAGCAATTTTTAAACTAATGGACTGAAACCGTTATTTTTGACAAACCTCAGGGACGAAAACAGTAATTAACTCTTTTCCTTCAAAATACCATGGTCATCATGTTATATCCGTTTACTAATTTTCAAGATTTAACTTTACGGGTTCCTTAAGAAGTTTTAACCCGTTATGCATATACACTCGTTTTGACCCGTTACGAGTATTTTAGATTTTAAGACTTAAATCATGCTTCTATTGGTTTACATCTTATCACCATTTTTATACGAATTCCAAGGACTCAATTTAACAAGATGCTTATTTCAAAACAACTCTTTAAAGGTTGTTTACCCTATTTACCCCTCAAGGGCTTTTTGGTCAGTTTTAGCCCTTCATTTGCGCGACGAAGGACTTCCGATATTATTTGACCACAATATCCCTTTTAGCTATAATTCTAAACATGCGTACCTGACTCGGGTCATAAGATTGACCCGTTTAAGTACCTTTCACTATTAATATCTAGTTAATAGCAATGCTAACCATGTGTTAATTCCTGTGATCACAAAACTCAACAAGCAATCATCAAATATTATTGACAAATGGTGTTAACAACACCATTTGACCCGTTTAGTCGAAATGACCAATTGTCATTATAAGATGGCACTTAATTACCATTTCACCCCTTTAACCTATCCCAGTTTACTTTTTGAAATCATCCAACTTGAAAGTCGTTTCCTGTTTTATTTGACCCATTATGACATATGCCAAATGGTGTCGTTTTAAATCCCTTTATCTATTCATTAACCCATGTCCGGATTACCATTTCACCATTTTACCCCTTTTCTACCATAATTTATGGTTTCTACCATTTTCACTTGTTCCGACTAGCATTATATCGTGCCGGAACATCATGCTTCATTTACTTAATATAAATCGTATTCCATGCTCACAAATAAGCATTTTGTAATAAAAGTAAAAAGGGCGCAAGCTTAACTTACCTCTCATCCGATTTCGCTCTTTCTCCGTGTTTTCAAGCCGTTTGACCCGCTTCTTTTCCCAAGCCACCACCTAGCTCGTTTAGCGTCAAACTATCGTTATCATTTACAAGGTGGTTAGTTTAGTCTTTAACAATCACGACTATTCCACCTTACGTATTTCTATGTCAAAACTACAATTCGACTTCATCATTTGTTAATTCAATTTATCAAAAGTTAACTACTTTTGATCACGTGATTTACACAATTAAATATAGATTAACTTTATGCTTTGAATCCTTATCGGTTCATACTTCGCATAATTTGTCATACCGTTCAAATATGCGTTTCATCTAAATTTTTAACATTTAGCTTTCATTTAGGCATTTTATCAAACACCTGAAGGGCATACTTTTACACCTTTACAAACTAGTTCATAACTAGTTATTCTTACCAAAGTTAACATCAAAGTTAAAACCCCCATGTCTAGTGTTCATGAATTACACCTAGTACTTATATCATAACATCAAGTTTCACAATTTTACTACTCTAACTCAAGTGTTCATCATATCTTTATAAAACCCATTTACCACTTGCAAGGTTAATCCTTCAATCACTAGCTCATGGCACTTAATTTACCGAATTTCACATCTAGGGTTCGTTCCTAGACTTGTACTAGTGTCAATTTCACTACAACATTCAGTATTCACACTAATCATTCATTCATGCAGGATTATCACAGTTTCAAAATGTCACCAAACTATAAATTTCGACATACCTCATGATCCTCTAGTTCAGGTGATCACTAATATGTGTTTATTCGTTGATTTCGGGCTCGAATCGATCTTCAATTTGATGATTCTTGACAATTTAGGGTTTGGCTCCCCTTTTCCTTTCCTCTGGTCGATTACACGCACACACACCTAGTGTGTGTGTGTGTGGTGTTTTAATTTTAATAAAAATTAAGATTCTAACTTTCCCCTATTGGCCTTCTAGTTTATCCTTGTTGCATATAACTTGTTTTAACCAAAGTTTCACATAACTACTAGACTTGTAACTAACTAGGTTATTTATTCCTAGTTAAATTTAATGGGTTCGGGAAGTCATAACCCGTTTTATTATTTTTATTTTTTTTTAAGTCCCGTTAACTCGGGCCTTTCATAAATTTATTTTCTCAAAAAGTCTTCGTACAACCTTTATTTAATATTAGGTTTAATTATTTGATCCTAAAATTTACCGGGTAAGTTTTACCACTAACGGTACTTTACCCGTCTTTTAGTGTTAACGTGGTTTGATTACCAAACCCATTTTTGGGGTGTTACAAATCCCGTGAGCGTAGTTTTGGCAGGAGTAGGTGAGCGTAGTACAGGAACGCCAAGGTTATGGTGGAATTGGTACAGGAACACCAAGGGTACCCTACAGGGCAAACGAAGGTGTGAGTTGGAGTTGCGGATTTAAGTTACAGAATTTAAATACTTAGTATAATATAAAAGTATGATAAACAAAAATTATTTTATGTTCGTGCACTTGTCCTGACACTGATGTTTCTGTGGTTTTATGGGTCCAAGCTTGCCTGACAAAATCATCGACAAGGAACAAGGAATACGGAAAGCAGAATAACGGTAACTGAAATACGAACTGTTCGAAAGAGTGGGTCTGGGATGAAAGTGCCATTCGTACGAATGTGCCATTCGTACGAAAGGGACACTTCGCACGAGAGGGGCAGTCTGTTAACCGAGTCTCGTTTGAACGTTTTAACTATTAAGTAGTCATGTTCGTGGTTTCTGTTATCTTATTAGTTATTATAATAGTATATTAATTTGTCTAGAATAATCAGAAGGTTCATAAAAGTCATTCATGGAGGTTTAACGTCGTTAATGATCACCAAAGCACAAATCAGTTAACTTAGTTAACTGATCGGTTGGTCATGATTACAGAATTGAAAAGAGAGAATGTAAATTGAACCAAACAATCGAACAATGTACAACCCAGGTGTGCCAACACGACATAGAAAGAATTAACTAAGTGTCGGAGGCTGGACGGGGTTCACTTGTTTTAGGTCTAGGAGATTGTTTGGGCGTTCGTTACACGAGTTAAGTGAGGTGGTGGATCTAGATTGGAAACCAAGGTTCCCACAGAACACACACTGATGTTCCAAAATCAACTATGTTTAAAATAGAGAACCGGACAGTCATTCAACACTTGAAAATCGTCAGAACTTAGTGAAACAGCTGCATTCGTACGAACTAGGATGCTCTTTCATATGAGAGGGATGTCCCTCTCGGACTACTGTGCTTGCCATTCGGACGACTGTGACTGTTTCTTAGGTAAATCAGTTCGGTTTTGTTTGAACTTATCACCTACTCAACGGGAATTGGCTCAATCTGCACAGCTATTGCCTTAGCTTGTGAGCTTATAGAACCTCAGATCTAGCTGAGTTTGAATTCAGAAAGTTTGTAAAAAAGTTTTTGAAGGATTAGCTTCACTTCCATCTTGGTCCTAAACTGTGTTAAGTGTTTTAATCAGCTGCCATGGGAGATCTGATAAACCAGACATGATTTATGAAGGATCCTTGTAAAATTTTGATGAAAAACAAAACAAAAGTGGAAAAATAATCAGAAGTTTTCAAGCTAAATACTCACTTAAGAGTGACTGAGATAGGCTCCAAGTGGTTCCTCAATGTTTGCTCGAGAGAGAAATTCGGGTGTGGAAGGTTTGGAAGTGAAAGAATGGACTTGTATTTATAGGGTGGAGGGGCATTTTGGTGCGGATGCACGCCAGGCCCATTCGCACGAAAGTGCCAGGCCCAAAAGCCCAAGGTTTAATTTTGTTAGATCTTGACGGTTTTAAGCGTTTTAAGCGCTTTAAACGTATAAGTGCAATGTATAAGTATTGTGCATAAATAAAGGAATGTATAGATGTATTTGTCCCGTGTAAATTGTATAATTATTGTATATGTTTTATTTATTTTTTAATTAGTTTTAGTGTTATACTATATTATTTTGTGTTGGGCCAGGTCCTGGTGCAAATGAAACAAAAATGAGTTAAAAGGAAATAACCAGCCAGTTGGGCAGAGTGGAACGCTAGGGACCGAAGTAAAATTTGCAGCTATTTCCCGTGATTGGGCCAAGGCCACTTATCTCTATATTAATAAAGTTGGAAGCCCATTATTTGATGGTTATTGTGAGAAGTGAATTGTCAAAAGAAAAACAGAAAGAAAGATGCCAGCATTCACTCTTCGTTGGAATTAAACCATTAGTGCATTTTGAGCCTAGGCCCAGATTCGCTGAGTGGCCCAGTAGGGGAATTATTATGTTTTAAACACAATACAACACTAAAAAGAAAAAGAAAATAAAATGGGCTGTGAAGGTATGTCAGCCCAACAGATTTTGTGAAATAGAGGGGCATATTTTAATTGACATCAGTGCTAAGAAAAGGGACATCAGCCGCCACTATTAAACGAATTATACAACATCAGAAGTGAGACGGACGAGAGGGTCGCACAAGATCAGGGACGAACAGCAAGAAGGAATTGTTGGGGTTGAAGCAAGAGGCTTAGGGATCAAGAATTAAACAGGTTTTATCTATTTAATTCTCTTGTTTTCTTAGTTTTTTTATTTTACTCCAATGAATTCTGTTATTGAACCTTGTTTATTATCGTCGTTCATGACTTTGCTTGGCTAAACTTTTAAGCCACTTAGACTTAGTTGAATGGATTGAATAAAGTTTTTACCGTTTTCGTTAATTGCATGAATATTATGGATTGATTGTGTTTAGTAAAGAGTTTGTTTTATTGATTTGATGCACATGCGTACTTTAACTTGGTTTATTATTGTCATTTGCTTCGTATGATTCTTAGTGACGGTCGATATCACAACATAGAGTCATATTAGGGTTTAGGATTTTGGTGAGTGTCTATATCACGTAAGAAATCTTAACTCTTTAGGGAGAATCGGCCGATAACCTCTAGAAGTAACTGTTAGTAATTTGCTAGGTTTTAGTGTTCTGCTAGTCCTAATACCTGGAAAGTGAGGGGCTATTGGTAGGTCTTACCCGGCGAATTGCTTTAGATAGTCCTTGGAAAAGGTTGTGTCTTAGTTGTCCCGTCGGTTTATTAGTCTATCAAGTCAAGTTATTTAATTCAAACTACCCTAGATCTATGATTGGAAAAGAGTAGGTCAACATTAGGGTACTTACACAATGATTAGACAACTGGAAAGACGTCTAATAATCGGTAGGATTAACGGCCTAGGTAGCGCCACAAGTTTCTCCTTGAGAAGGGTCGAGGGGCTTAGTTGGATGTTAATAGGTTTAGTATCATATGATCCCGGTTCCATAATTCATGCATTTAACTTAATCGGTAATCTCTTAAAAACAATTCAGGATTCTTGTCTAGGTGGTCTCGTTCTCCATATAAAAAAAAAGCCTCTCAGTCTTCATTCGTATTAGTTTAATTCTAGTTTATTAGTTTAGTTCGATAGATTTCCTTAGATTTTCCGTAACCCCCCCCCCCCCCCCCTTTTAAAACAATTAAACAAGTTTAAGTCGTGTCTGTCAGCGTCTGTCAGAGTCTCGTCTACGTGATACATAGAGTCTCGTGGTTCGATATCCGGACTTCCTAGGTTTATACTACATTGATCGGTACACTTGCCAATTGTGTGGTTTAGGTCAAGTCTAGAATTAAAGATTTTTAGTGTCTAGCTTAGATAGTCTAATTTAGTTAATTTTTATAGTCTGTTTAGCACACATCAGTCACTGCCACGATTTAGCTAACACGGCCGTTACAGTATTAATTAGTTATTGTCAATTATGTTTGTTTTTTATTCTAGTCTATTATTATATTAATTTTAATTATTGTGCTAGTTAAACAAATTCTTACCAGTGATCTCTTGACCTAGTAGTTAAGGGGGAGGTGGGAAGCTTTGCTTTTCTTGGAGGACCTGGGTTCAATTCCATGCAAGGGAGATTTTAATATTAACTTGGTGATACTAACATACTAACTTCTAACACGGTTAGCGATATCCTAACTGTACGCCGTTCAAAAAAAAAGTTAAACTAATTCTTATAGTCTATAAATAGAAGTTGCTATGATTGGGATTAGTAAGAAAATACAATGCAAAAATTTCCTCTCACTATTGTCTCAATTTTCTTTAGATCACTCCTATGAAATATGACATGTTGGGGTGTTTTTATATTACCCGCACACCCATCATTTGGTAGGAAACATTGTTATCTGCCATTTTGTGTGTTTAAAATAGGGAAGCATTAAGTAGAAGAGTATTCTAATGTTTGTGTGTTTAAAATAGGGAAGCATTAAGTAGAAGAGTATTCTAACGTGGGGAATGACGAATTTACTATATAGAAAGGGAATGAAGTTTTGCAAAATCAAACATACATCAACCCCATGTATAGTTTTACAAACCATTAAAAATCATGGTTGTAAAACAAGGTCTCCAAGGCCGAGTACTCCCCGAGTAGTCGTTGCAAGGCAAGCTGCCGAGGCGACTTTCTTCAACTCCGCCTAATTACTCCGAGTCGATAAAACGCGGTCAAAATCGGCCAGAATCGGATCTATCAGGTCAACTAGGGCCAAGTTTGACTTAAAAAAATAAAACATAATTTCTACGCCTGTCAAAGAATGAATATCATTTTCACGCATTTTGTTATAAATATTAGTAAATCTATGTTATTTAACATATATTTAATTTCCGAAAATTTATTTCTTTAAAATTTAACATGTCCGGGTACACCTCGAGTACTCTCCGCCTAGACCGAGTACTCTCAACTCCCCGGTCGACCGACTAGGGAGCGCCTAACGACTTTTGCAACCATGATTAAAATAATGGGTCAAGTTATTCTACAAATGCTTCTAATTGTAAGAAGTGTAAGAAGGATTTATAGAAATAACCTAAAAATTAAACCCACTACATCACCACCTGTTGATGCAGATTTTGTGTCCGATGCTTGTCGAATAGATTAGTTATTATTTTACGCTGAATTTGTAATAGTTAGTGAAACGGTCTATCGAACATGTATAGACTCGCTCGTTTGAAGTGGTTTCAAGTTTCCATCATCAAAAACTGAATTTGTAATAGTTAGTTATTATTTTAAGCTGTCTTAGTGTTTATCTTTCGATTGATGCAGATGTTTCGAAGGATCCAGATGTTGTGGAATTTTATGAGCTCAGACAGTGTGTTGGGGTTAATCATTTAATTCACTTGGAGTCGGGTCGGGTGTTCGCAAGGATTATTCAAACCGGGCTTCAAAGTTTCAACATCAAAATTCGTACGGGCTTTGGGAACACGCGGGGTGATGCAGCATGATGAACACAAGAGATGATGAAGACTTGATGTTTGAAAATGTGGGGTAGTCACGGTTACCGATGCAATGACAAATATGGTAACGCGACTATTATGGGCCAAAAACAACACGATATGTTCGCTTCCGCGCATCAAAATTTATGATTGTTACCGGTTATTCGGAAATGTTCGAAAGGATTTTGTTTATTGTCATATTCTCGCATTTGAAGACGTACGTATGAACCTGGAATGTCTATACCGGTCCTAACGAGTTCACAAAGACTTTGGTCTTTGGGGGGATACAAGTCAGATCCTACGGGGTACCAGGGGACGTTCTTATTCAACTAGATTATGCAAAGAAGAAAGTCATGTTCGTGAATTTTCGGAACCGAGAACAGTCAATGAAGATTGATGACAGTTCCGCTCAGTGGAGGGAATTGGTGAACATTTGACGACAGTTTCTTTGAAGTGGAAAGAATCTGTTAAGGTTTAGAGATTTTACCAAAGAAATGGGGGGATAAAAATTTTCAAATGTTGAATTTCTTCGGTAAATTTCTAAACGCAATCACGGGTGGTAGAGGTTGTGATTTTCAGGTGATTCAAACGATTCAGCGTGGAATGTTTTGCACAGACACTTGAAGATCAAGACTTGATGCAGTTGTAAAAGAATGGAACCCTTATCAAATGCCGGTTGGAGTATTGGAAGATCAGCGGAAGATCGGTCAATTGAGTCCTTTGAGGAAATTGCACAACACTCAACTCGGATGCGCGCACTCTGAGGGGGAAATCTTATACAATGAGAATCAAGATACTACCTACCTGGATCATCGGTCAAGGGGGAATTCGTCAACACAGAGAAGATGATTACTTGACTAAAGATCAATGATTGCAGTTGCATTTTCAGCATTCGACAGCAACGGACAAGGGGGAATTTGTTGATGCAGATTTTGTGTCCGATGCTTGTCGAATAGATTAGTTATTATTTTACGCTGAATTTGTAATAGTTAGTGAAACGGTCTATCGAACATGTATAGACTCGCTCGTTTGAAGTGGTCAAACGAGAGGGTTATTCGGTTGACCGTGTGTTGTTGCAAGACAAGTTATGGTTGTTAATGTTGGTGTCGAAGGATAAGGCATCGAAGGATTGTAGATATCCTTCGATGAGCTCGAAAGATACCCATCGAAAGTTGAAGATGGACCTCGAAGGATATGGTATCCTTCGAGGCATGTGTGTATCTTTCGAAGACTGTCTGATCGAAGGATGATGTTTCGACCAGTCAGTCTGATCCTTCGACCTGCAGCCTGTGTTTGAGTATAAGTACCAACACCTTGTCTTGTAAAACACAAGAGTGAGAGCACAAGTGTGTGCTAGAGAGTGAATGGAGGTCTGAGACCTCACCGGGAGAAATCACCACTTGGTTTCTCCCCGGATGTATACTTCTTTGGTATTAGTTCGGTTGTCATGTAACCGGGCCGACTTGTAATGTTTACTACCGGATTAATACAAAGTTTGTTTGTTATCATCTCTCTTATCTCTTCCATCTTTGAACATAAACATAAAATCACGGTTTCGGTCCCGAAACCTGGACCTACACCACCCAAAACCTAAACACCCACCACCCAAAAACCTAACCCCCCCCCCCCCAAGAAAAACAAAAAGTTAACCCCCAAAAAACCTTAAAATTAGGATCTTTTTTTGTAGTGGGTTTTTTTAGGAGCTTTTGTACTCTTCTTACAATTAGGATCCTTTGTATTTGATCCTAATCTATAATCATAATGAGGAATATAAGATTCAGGTACAAAATGTTGGGTTTTCAAGTTTTCAATCACACAAAACTCAAACTCACGTACAAAGAATGTGTACTGCTTACCAAAACCCTACTTCTCATTCATAAAGAAAATGTACATTACATATATAGAATAAAACAAAGACCCACTAACCCACCAACTAATAATTTGGGACACTAACCCATTAACTTGATCTTGCTAAACACTTCAACATAAAAAAAAATGACTAATTAAGAAAACTTGACCCATTAAAAACTTACTGACCCAATTAAAGTAAATACTTCTAACGACCCGACTTGACCTGTCAAGATTAATCCAACACAAAAAAACGAATGTTTCAAACATCTGAATTAGATCTATCTCTTCTGGAAATTGAAAGATTTGATGCAATAAGCAAATATAAACGCAAAAGCAAGAACTAATCCGATGTGAACTCCAGCGATCGCACCAAGAAAATCATGTTTGAAGCCGAAATACCGATTCATGTACCCCTTCACAGTCTCCCCGTTCGCAAGTAAGTCGTCATACTCACCAAACTGTGACACCACCATGCCGTAGATTGTCCACGCCAGCGGATTACCCCAGTAGTACCATCGCCACCACACAGGAATTTTCTGTTGCGTTTGGATGTTAACAGCAATGGTTAAAATGGAAACAGAGATCGGGGTTAGTTAGGATGTTAGGAATTAGCATTAGCGAAAACGTTAAGAAACTTACAGGTCGAGGGATGATGAAGCCCGAAAACAGATTAAAAGCACCATAGAAAAAGAACGCGACGATGGCAGCAATGTTGGCATTGGGGGTGACTGCGACAGTCATCATCCCGTAGTATGTCATATACAGCAAACTACAGAACTGGAAGAATGTGTACCAAAAAAATTTGGCTGCTGTCCATTGGAATCCCATCATAGCGTAAACTATGAGACAGTAAACGACGGTTTGTGTGAAAATATAAGGTATCTCCACCAGTGCCTACATATATATAACACACGAAAGTTTCATCACATCAAAACTCGAAATGTGAAAATAACTAAAATACACTTGCTAATATCATAAGGTGTAGTCACCTGAGCAAGTGCGTATGGAAGAGCAGAATACATTCCAGCAGCTCGTTCTCTGTAAAAGACAGTACGTTCGATGTCTACGACTGGTTGCACTGCTGATGCATTTTGGACACTGAGGAAGAGAGCAGCCGCATACATGGAACCCATTGCGTTAAATAGTTCTTGTTGGGTTTTCCTGAAATTTTGAGTACCCGTGTATGATCAATGAAAACTAATGTATCAATGTAACAAAACTGAAAACAAGAACCTATTTGCATTTCAATTAGAAATCTCATGGCTAAAGGCTCGTTTGAAGCTCACTCAAATTTTAATATATATTAGAGTAAATTGCTATTTTGGTCCCTGTGGTTTATAGCTCATTGCTATATTTTACAAATATGAAAAGTCTCGCAATAAATTGAAACGTTGGTGTGTTATTTGCAAGACTTTTTATATTTGTAAAATATAGCAATATGCTATAAACCACAGGGACCCAAACTGCAATTTACTCTAAATATTAATTATTGATTGTGTAGTTTATGTATTTTGTATTATATGTATGTTAACAGTTTTATTATTTTTTGGGTATTTGTATATATTAAAGGTGTAAAAAATACAAAACTTAAATTAAAACGAGCTAAATAGACGAGTCAATAAACGGCCAGGGCTAAGATAAACAAGCTAAGCCGAGCTGGTTCGGAGATCGAGCTTCGAGCCCGAGCCCAGTCTTGCTCGGCTCATTTATAGTTTTAATTTCAGCTTTTTATTATACCTTTTACTACCGAGATCCCAGAACATAGTACCAAACATGATGGCGATAAAGGCTGTGAAAGCAAAACGGACGGCAGTGTAAGAAGGGTTCCGCCAGTAGGATTGTCGTTGTTTCCATAGGCAAGCAATACATTGGACAAAGAAAGACTGCGAGTATTGGGTCGCGAAATAGAGGTCTTTCGTACCAGGACATGGTATGCTTAATTCAGCAATAAGGGCCTTGTTCCTCCTGTGTCAATATATTGATTTTTATCACTAAACTTGTACACATATCAGAGAATTGAAGTCACAAACTCACCTAAATAGTTCTGAATTTCGATAGATTTCAGCAAAATCGACTCCTAATGCTAGTTCTTGAGATGATGTGCTGACTTCCAACATCCATGTTGCAGGGTTGTATCCATCTTTTATCTTCGCTACCCCGTCGATATCCTAATAAACATAATAAAGAAAAACAGGTTGTTAATCACTTACATTTTAATATAATTTTCTAATCACTTTATGTTATTGGTAGTTATTACTATTATAAAAATAATTAGCACTCTTGTCTTGTTATTGGTTTTAATTCTCTTAGCTACAACTTGTGTTGCCTGGTTTACTACACTTTACAAGTGGGGTTTTTAGAGCCGGGGGTCTCAGTGGGAGCAGCAACCTCTCTCTCTATACCCTGGGATAGAGGAAAGTTTTGCCCTTCCCACCCTCCCCAAACCTTAAGAGTAACTTTTGCTATGAGCGGAATTTTACTGTGTACGTTTTGTTTGGTTGTTTGATCTCAGTTTAATCAGATCTTACCTCAAAGTACTTTATCAGTTCGCATGAATTACGTCCTATAGGTCCAACATATATTTCTTCTCCTCCTCTTTTCATCAAGAACAACTCATCGAAAGCTTCAAATATGTCAATGCTAGGTTGATGAATGGTGCACACAACTGTTCTTCCCGTGTTAACCGTGTTTCTAACTGTTCTCATCACAATAGCAGCCGCCCTCGCATCCAGCCCGGATGTCGGCTCATCCATAAAGATAATTGAAGGATTGGCTACGAGCTCCACTGCTATGGTTAACCTTTTTCGTTGTTCAGTGGAGAGCCCATTAATACCAGGCAGCCCGACTAGCGCGTCTCTCAATGGATTCAACTCTACAAGGTCCATCACCTCCGCAACAAACATCTGAAAAAAATAAATCACCATCAGTCATCAGATAATAGCATTAATTAGTTAATTAACCACAAATTTGTCTTCATTTGACAAAATGTACACTAACCATTCTAGTGTTTTCGTCAACATCTGGTGACAACCTTAGCCAAGCTGAGTAGAGCAAGGATTCATACACAGTTACATGAGGCGAATGGATGTCGTTTTGTTCACAATATCCAGAAATCCGAGCAAATGTTTCTTGTTTCTTTGGGTACCCTGAAATCCTTATGTCGCCCTCAATATACCCGCCGGTTTTTCTTCCTGCTAGTACATCCATCAAAGTAGTTTTCCCCGCACCACTAACTCCCATTAGCGCGGTTAGAACGCCAGGTCTAAAAGTTCCACTCACGCCCTTAAGTAGCAGCAATCTATCTTCATCCACTCCTTGTTCCTTCATTCTCTGTAAGAAACACCCGTTGGATTTTAGTTAAAATGAATACTATAGATTGGATTACTGATTACAGCAAGAAATCAGTATTAAGTTACCTGTGGCATATCCACGGAGTATTTGACATCATTGAAAGTAAGTGAAAGTGGTTGGAACGGTAGAATCATTCCTTTCTTCTTGCTTTGTTGGCTCCCAACCGTTGGTGTTGGCTCAACAACGCTCTCATCACTCTCACTCTGACTTGATACAGTCGGCCGGGATTTCCCAAAAGCTAGAATTCACAATAAAAGTCAGATAATGGTTACTATGCTTACTATAAAAAAATCTCACAGCTCAAGCCTCACTCAAAATTAGCTCGTTTGTAACAAGCCAAGCTTGAGCCGAGGTAAGTTGGCTCGTTTAAATTAAAGCCCAATTTTAGTATGTATATGCATACACACACATGCATCTGTTATAACCCAAAAAAATTTTATATATAAGTCAGAAATTGTGCAGTTTATAAATTCTAAATATTATATATATTTATTTGTATATATCAATATGTGTAAAAATACAAAATTTAAAAAAAATTGAAAAATAAACAAGTTGTTTCGTGTAAGTTCAAGCCCGAGCTCAACTTGGCTCGTTTACGGCTCGATCCAACAAATATGTGGTTTGTAAAAATGTTTTTCTCCATGCTTATGGGAATGTCTAATACTTAGTTCATATGTTTATGCAGATTAACCATCAGATGTTTATTGTGGTGATGAAAAGTTCAAAACACCAAGATATAGAGAGAAAGATACTCACGGTAAAGAAATTCTAGACATAGAGTGAAACAGATATTAAAGAGAAATACGAATCCAACCAAAGCCACAACCGCAATCCAATACCAATAAGCCTCTGCGAAGAACCCTCGGGAAGTGATGATAGTTTTCCCTAGTGTCGTATCATTTATAGGCTGTAACATGCAAAATAATTTGAAAATTGAGGTAATTGTTTGATACTTAAATCCATAAGCATATAAGAAAAAATAGAGAGACTTGCCTTCTTCCACCTGTCCCCAAGAAATTCATTAACCGCGATTCCATTCATCGCATACATCATCGGAGATACCCAATAACCCCATAGCCACCACTTCTTCACATCATCTGTAATTAGAAAATTGTGTTTGTTAGCTAAACAGGATAAATGTTTTGAGTTTTGTGTGTTTTTTACAAGCTAACTTGTATAAAAACATATAATTAACTTTTACCAAACTATTAGTGTTTTTCTACATATGGACGCTTGAAGTAATTAACAGCTAGTAAATTGGATATCAAAACAAAACTGAAAGTAGGTTAACTTAAAGTAAAAGGTAAAATGTAAAATGGACAAATAATTTATAATTATTTAAGAAAATTTAGTAATATTTTGAGAGAGGACAATTAATATTTTCCTTACTAAATGTTTCTTACATGAAATAAAGAAAATTTAAAAATTTACACCTTTGAGAGAAAAAATAATATTTTTTAAGGATTAAAATTCAATAAAAGGTCGTTATCTTTCTACACAATTTACCGGTTTTTATTCCCAAAGTTACAACTACAAAGTACCTCGAGAAAGAACAAAGCCCCCCAATACAAAGACTAAGAGAAGCGCAAATGAACCAAATGTGTTCGCAACAATCATGTCCCGACCCAATGACCCAATGAATCGAAACAATGCAGAAGACATCTGATTAACCGCTAAAAGTAAAAAGAATTGCCGGATAAATCTACAAAACAATAAAGATAGATTCGTTAAAAAAACATAGAAGTAAAAACAATAATGATGTTGTCATCTTTGATTTTGAAAACTAACCTTGTGAATTGGGGATCATATCCAATTACATAGTAAGTGAGAATAGTCCATAAACCAGCTTCAATAAATGAAACAGGAATCTTGACGATCCATGAAGGCAGAGCGTATGCCCATGACGGATAAAACAGGAAGTCTCGTTGTTTATAGAACACTGGAAGCTTTGCAATCGTCATTGAAATCTCAGACATCCCGTTGAACATGATCATAACCACACCGAAGAATAGGGAACCCAAATATATTCCTCCATTTTCTATGGTGTCTCTATGCATCTTGGTTCGTAAAAATACTGTCATAGACACTACCGCCATGACAAATAGCTGAAAACCAAGAGAAATAAATTAGTTATGATTAGAACTAACTAAGCAAGAGAATCAAAACCTTTTAACAAACATGATAACACTTGCTTGGGTCAATTTGAAGTAGTAAACAAATGAATTTCTCTTCATGAGTAAGATTTCTCTCTCAACGCAAGCTTTTAAGAGCTCTTTTTTGCTTAAACCATATTTTTCGGTCGTAAGAGCAGCTGGGTGGCTTCTGGATTTTTCATAGGGGGTGGAAAGATCATCCCCGAGTCTCTTTCCAACATGGAATGACTGAAATGACTCCGCAAATTCTTTGGCAGTCACGAATCGGTAATGCTCGTCTCTTCTCATCCAGTATTGTTCTTGATCTTTCCTTGATGTCACCTATGCCACAATTATAAAAGTATTAAAAGGATCACACATAGGGGCGAACCTTTAAGCAATAGTTTTGTTGCTACCACATGCCTGGAGGTCACAGGTTCAAGTTGAGAAACAGTCACTTTCAGAAATGTGGGTAAGGGTGCGTACATTAGGAAAAAAGTTAAAGTTGAACATAATTTGAGGGTTGTGGTGTTTAAATGAATCATGGAGAAAAATTGAACATACTTCTTGTAAGAAATCTGCAACGCCTTTCCTCTCGGGGCATTTGAATCCCATAAATTCAAAAAACTCTAGCACATTGTCGCGTGGTCCTTGGTACACAATTTTCCCATCAGTTAAAAGAATAATGTCATCAAATAAATCATAGGTCTCCGGGGCCGGTTGGAGAAGGGAAATGACAGCAGTTCCTTCAAGTATATGAAGAAATTGTCTAAGCGATTTCACAATTTGGAAAGTTGTAGAGCTATCCAAACCAGTAGAAATTTCGTCCATGAGAAGAACCTTCGATGGTCCGACAATCATTTCACCTAAAGTATTTCAAAAATCAGCCTAATGTTCAAGATAGGAATGTATATATCAAAACGAATGTGTTTTTACTGTTTTACCTGTTGTAACACGCTTCTTTTGCCCACCTGAGATCCCCCTTATCATTTGATCCCCTACCAAAGTGTCTGCACAGATGTCCAACCCCAACAACTTCACAAGAAATAACTTATGTTACACCTTAACAATTCTTATTGTTTAAAATACATTACAATATAAAGTCCATACCTTGAGAGTATAATCTGTCACCACATTCGCCTCTTGTCCTTTGGATGCCGAAGCCTTCATATTTGAAAATGAAATTCACATTACTATAAAGGAAACATAAACAAGAGATATGTGTTCCCTAATATGGATCATGTTTTGTACCTTCATGAAGATATCAATATCAGGATCGGGTTTAATGTTAGCATCTTTCTCTCTTCTTGATAACTCTGCCAACATCTCTGCAGTTTGAAGTACAATCAACAAACTATCACAATATCTACAAAGAACAATTTAGAATGTAGCACAAAAGAAAATTTGATCTAACCATAACGTGATCCGACCCCTTGGCATCGTGCAGAGAAAGCCAAGGTTTCTCTGACAGTCATTTCTCCAATATGAGTATCATATTGACTAATATAAGCAGAGGTCCTTTCAGGTACAAACTCATGTAACTCATGCCCATTGTATGTCACCTTCCCAGAACTCTATAAACACATAAAGAAACATATATATTGAACTTTAGTCCAGAATTATTATTCATGTTGTTCATACAGTTGCAACTGTTGGGCCAAAACCAAAAAAGTTACAGATTAACTGAAAATATTTCAATCCAGAAAAGAAGTCACTAGGATCAATAATTTACCTTAAGTTCCTTGTCGAGCTTACCAGCCAAGGCTAACAAGAGTGTCGTCTTCCCAGAACTCGGAGGGCCCAAAAGTAATGTCATTCTATAAGCATGTTTTATTATGTTAGATCTAGTAAACCAAGGTAGGTAACCCACCTAGGGCTGTTAAAAAGCTCACTACTTGTGGCTTGCGCCAAGATCGGTTAGATTAAAGCTTGGTCGAAATCAGATCATAATTTATAAACGAGTTGAGCTAAGCCAAGGTAAGGTAGCTTGTTGGCTTGCTCGATTAAATTAAAGCCCAAATTTTAATATATATAATATTTAACCCGGAATATGTATGCTACACTTGTTTTTAAATATATCAATATGTGTAAAATATTAACAATTGAAATGAAAAAAAAAATTAAACTAAACAAATTAGCTCAAACTTTTGACAAGCCAAACTCAATCTCAACAATTCAGTTTGTTAAGATAAGCGAGCCACGAGTCGAGCCTGAACCCACTTGGCTTGGCTAGTTTACAACCCTAACACCCCCCCCCCCCCCGAGGGCAGTAGAGTTATATTATTTCTTTCCACTCACCTGCTAGGCTTTACAATCCCGCTAACATCGTCAAGGATGGTTATATGCTTTTTCGTATTTGGAAGCAGATGGAATAAGCTCAAGAACATCTAATGGAATACAAAAATAGATGCATGTTTTATCAAATGCATGGAGGAACTATTCAATAAAGTTTAATGAATCTAGAGATTGAATTGTTTACCTCATATAAATCAATATGGAAGTTTATAAAACTAGGTAAAGCTCTGCTTCCTGTTTTAACGTCTGCCTCCACAGTCACATTCTCAAATCTAACTTCAATTGTTGGCAAATCAATCCCAACCCTGTGACAACCAACCGTCACTTAATAAAAGAAACGGACAATTTAACTTAGGTTGGAAATAAGTTTCAAAAAATAATAATAAAAGACTTTGCTTGTAAGTTATACAAGACTCGTTAGAAATTAGGGCCATTCAAAAGCTCGCGACTCGTTGCTCAGGTCGTAGGTAGCTCGAAAAAAAAACTAGCTAAAAAAACTCGATGTGAAACAACCTAAGCTGAGTCGGCTCATTTTGTAACCAAGCCAAGCTCAGCTCGGCTCATTGGCTTTTTTAGCTTCAAGCTCGAGCTCATGCCGAGCCAAACGGCCTCATTTAATTTCGAGCTCGAGCTTGAGTCCACCATGGCCCGAATCAGTTGATCATTGTTGCATCATGGTCACATACTCACATCTATCCTCTGCCATGGCCCATGAACTCTGGAGGATTGGAGAGTGAGTTTAAGAGGCCCAAGCCCAATACTATTAATCATTTTTTTGATGGAGAAAAAAAAATACACCACGTCAATATGAAAACCATAAACATAAAATAAAAAATAAAAAATAAAAAAGTTAAATATCTACTCTGGTAGTCAAAGTGTCCATATATGTTCCACCAATGTTTTTGATCCAAGCATGAGCGAAAAACGTTTACGAGACCAAAAGTTCTTTACTTGAATACAACTCTGTTTTGATTAAGAAAAATATATCGGAATGTTCACAAGAAAATTAAGCAAATTTGTGTATTCGGGTTTCTTTAAAAAAAATATCAAGAGCAAGAGAAAAATCACATTAAATAACAAAAAATTTATTCAAAAAATATAATAAATAAAATTGATCTCCACTATTTGGTCCCGTTCCACACACGGAAAAAAAAAGCAACAACACCGGTACGAGGTGGTGTTCCTTGGTAGTGTCTACATGCCACGTCGGCCGTGCACCCTTGCGGTGCTGGTATATTTAATGGCCTAAAGACGCCGTCCTTGAAGTTTTATGAAAAAAAAAAAAAAAGAAAGAAAGAGAGAGGGCCCTTGAAGTTTTCTGAAAAAAAGGGAAGAGAGAGGGAGGAAAGAAGGAGACAAATTGACATGACCACAAATATTCTTCCGTACCGTTGACGTGGAAGCACTAACGTTGCCGTGGAGGAGAGAGGGATGATAATGATTTTAACAATGGTTTGCTAGACAATCAATAGCTTTCAACACAACATCAATCTTAAAGTCAAAACAACAAAAATATAGGTAAAAGTTGGAATACCTATCAATTCTGTTCCTGAGCTTTAACAAGAACTTCTCATTATCTTCATCAGCGGTATTTACAAGCCTGTCAAGTAATCGCTTTCGCTCTTCGAAGCTAAGATTATCAACATCAATTTCTTGTGGAGGTCCAGTTGATCCAAAAAGCAAACCTTTCTTCAATCGATCAAACGTTGGAAGCTTTTCAAGAGAAGCCCATTTCAAAGCTTCTTCATCGTCTTCTTCACGAGTAGACCTCGAAAACACATCCATCCCAGTGTTCCTCCATAGAGAAGTACTTCCGGATCTTAAACTCCCCATTCTTCCATTGCGGCTTCTTCTTGAACTTCCTAACCTTAAACTGTTACTAGCTTTGTAGATATCTATTCCATCCATCGTTAACACCAAGCAGCTAGATAAAAAAGAAAGATCTTAAGTATTTTTTGATCAAGAAAACATTTAAAGTAGCAAGAATCAGTCAAGAAGAAAAAGGTATTCTCTCATTAAAGATGATTCCATTTAGAAAGAAAGCTTTTCATGAGAGGTTAAATTTAGCACACTTTTTGCAGTGTTTAGCACACTTTTTTGCAGTGTCAACATATATTTATATGGCGCGCGCGAACGATGGTGAACCTTGTGGAAGCCTGTAGGAATAATAATATGATCTTATGTTACCCACTCCACCAATTGATATGCTATTTATATTTGCCATGTTATTCTCTGTTTATAATATGATTAAATATATTGCCACGTTCCAATAAATTATTAATCCAAATCATGAGTCGATGGTTGTGATTTTGATTTTAAAATCGATTCTTGGGTCAAGATGTACACTTGTTCAAACGGGTATGATTTTGTTCCTACACAAACTCTAGTCGCATATTATTAAGGCCCTAACTATCTGCACACCCAGTTTGCCTATCTGCACACTTAGGGTTTACCTACGCAGCGTATTGGTCAATACGCAGCGTATAGGGTTAACCCTATACGCTGCGTATTGACCAATACTCAGCGTATATAAACCATGGATCTCAGTGCCTAATTACCAATCATTGCACAGAAAACAAGGTTTATATACGCTGCGTATAGCTCTCTACGCAGCGTATATAAACCATTAGACTTTTTTGGGTCATTTTGGTAGGTTTGAGGGATCATTTTTTCACAAAGTTTATATACGCTGCGTATTGACCAATACTCAGCGTATGTAAAGGTCTGAAAATGTCATTTTTGCCCTTGTATTAAGGCTATACGAAGCCAAATACAAGGGTAGTTGTGTCATTTTCGTCTTATAGGCTGCGTAGTGATCTCTAAGGAGCGTATATAAAGCTCTATTTTTGTTTTTTTTTTTTTTTTGTATTCCTTTGTTTATTTATAAAAAAAAGGAAAATAACACCCGATACGATACTATACGGTACGATATAACACCCGTATAAGCATATAGGTGTGATTTAGTTCCCGTATTGACCTCGTATAAGCCTATAAGTGTGATATCGTATCGTATAGGTGTGGTTTAGGTCACGTATTGACCTCGTATAAGACTATAAGTGTGATATCGTATCGTATAGCATAGTATATGTCCCGTAGTGACCTCGTATAAGCCTATAAGTGTGATATCGTATCGTATAGCATAGTATATGTCCCGTATTGACCTCGTATAAGCCTATAAGTGTGATATTGTATGGTATAACGTAGTATATGTCATGTATTGACTTCGTATAAGCCTATAAGTGTGATATCGTATCGTATAGCGTCGTATAGGTCACGTATTGACCTCGTATAAGCCTATAAGTGTGATATCGTATCGTATAGGTGTGGTATAGGTCACGTATTTACCTCGTATAACCCTATAAGTGTGATATCGTATCATATAACGTAGTATAGGTCACGTATTGACCTCGTATAAGCCTATAAGTGTGATATTGTATCGTATTGCGTCGTATAGGTCACGTATTGACCTCGTATAAGCCTATAAGTGTGATATCGTATCGTATAGGTGTGGTTTAGGTCACGTATTAACCTCGTATAAGCCTATAAGTGTGATACCGTAGTATCGTATAGGTGTGGTTTAAGTCCCGTCTAATCCTATATGCATATACAAGACCTATAGGAAACCTATACGAGACTTATACTACACTATACGATACGATACGATACTAAACAATAACACCCGTATAGGCCTCTATACGAGACTTATATACTATACACTATACGATACGATATGATGCAATACGATACGATACGATACGATACGATGCAATACGATAAGATAATTTAATTTAAACGATAACAATATAATATATTTGTATTATTTACGAATAATATTCTTTTTTTATAAATAATTTTCTTTTTTAATAAATAAACAAAGGAATACGATAATTTAATTTAAACGATAACAAAACAATATATTAGTATTATTTACCAATAATATTGTTTTTTTTATAAATAATTTTCTTTTTTAATTTTTATAATTCATAATATTTATATTATTTTTTATTTTTATAATTTATATTTGTATTATTTACTAATAATATTGTTTTTTATAAATAATTTTCTTTTTTTTATAAATAAACAAAGGAATACATGATAAAAAAATACAAAAATGGAGCTTTATATACGCTCCTTAGAGGTCACTACGCAGCGTATGAGACCAAAATGACACAACTGCCCTTGTATTTGGCTTCCTATAGCCTCAAAACAAGGGTATAAAAGACATTTTCAGACCTTTATATACGCTGCGTATAGGTCAATACGCAGCGTATTTAAAGGGTGGTAAAATTATTTTTAACCCCAAACCTGTGGTAAAATTATCTTTTTAACCCTTATAGTTTATATATGCTGCGTATTGACCAATACTCAGCGTATGTAAAGGTCTGAAAATGTCATTTTTGCCCTTGTATTAAGGCTATACGAAGCCAAATACAAGGGTAGTTGTGTCATTTTCGTCTTATAGGCTGCGTAGTGATCTCTAAGGAGCGTATATAAAGCTCTATTTTTGTTTTTTTTTTGTATTTCTTTGTTTATTTATAAAAAAAAGGAAAATAACACCCGATACGATACTATACGATACGATATAACACCCGTATAAGCATATAGGTGTGATTTAGTTCCCGTATTGACCTCGTATAAGCCTATAAGTGTGATATCGTATCGTATAGGTGTGGTTTAGGTCACGTATTGACCTCGTATAAGACTATAAGTGTGATATCGTATCGTATAGCATAGTATATGTCCCGTAGTGACCTCGTATAAGCCTATAAGTGTGATATCGTATCGTATAGCATAGTATATGTCCCGTATTGACCTCGTATAAGCCTATAAGTGTGATATTGTATGGTATAACGTAGTATATGTCATGTATTGACTTCGTATAAGCCTATAAGTGTGATATCGTATCGTATAGCGTCGTATAGGTCACGTATTGACCTCGTATAAGCCTATAAGTGTGATATCGTATCGTATAGGTGTGGTATAGGTCACGTATTTACCTCGTATAACCCTATAAGTGTGATATCGTATCATATAACGTAGTATAGGTCACGTATTGACCTCGTATAAGCCTATAAGTGTGATATTGTATCGTATTGCGTCGTATAGGTCACGTATTGACCTCGTATAAGCCTATAAGTGTGATATCGTATCGTATAGGTGTGGTTTAGGTCACGTATTAACCTCGTATAAGCCTATAAGTGTGATACCGTAGTATCGTATAGGTGTGGTTTAAGTCCCGTCTAATCCTATATGCATATACAAGACCTATAGGAAACCTATACGAGACTTATACTACACTATACGATACGATACGATACGATACTAAACAATAACACCCGTATAGGCCTCTATACGAGACTTATATACTATACACTATACGATACGATATGATGCAATACGATACGATACGATGCAATACGATAAGATAATTTAATTTAAACGATAACAATATAATATATTTGTATTATTTACGAATAATATTCTTTTTTTATAAATAATTTTCTTTTTTAATAAATAAACAAAGGAATACGATAATTTAATTTAAACGATAACAAAACAATATATTAGTATTATTTACCAATAATATTGTTTTTTTTATAAATAATTTTCTTTTTTAATTTTTATAATTCATAATATTTATATTATTTTTTATTTTTATAATTTATATTTGTATTATTTACTAATAATATTGTTTTTTATAAATAATTTTCTTTTTTTTATAAATAAACAAAGGAATACATGATAAAAAAAAATACAAAAATGGAGCTTTATATACGCTCCTTAGAGGTCACTACGCAGCGTATGAGACCAAAATGACACAACTGCCCTTGTATTTGGCTTCCTATAGCCTCAAAACAAGGGTATAAAAGACATTTTCAGACCTTTATATACGCTGCGTATAGGTCAATACGCAGCGTATTTAAAGGGTGGTAAAATTATTTTTAACCCCAAACCTGTGGTAAAATTATCTTTTTAACCCTTATAGTTTATATATGCTGCGTATTGACCAATACTCAGCGTATGTAAAGGTCTGAAAATGTCATTTTTGCCCTTGTATTAAGGCTATACGAAGCCAAATACAAGGGTAGTTGTGTCATTTTCGTCTTATAGGCTGCGTAGTGATCTCTAAGGAGCGTATATAAAGCTCTATTTTTGTTTTTTTTTTTTGTATTCCTTTGTTTATTTATAAAAAAAAGGAAAATAACACCCGATACGATACTATACGATACGATATAACACCCGTATAAGCATATAGGTGTGATTTAGTTCCCGTATTGACCTCGTATAAGCCTATAAGTGTGATATCGTATCGTATAGGTGTGGTTTAGGTCACGTATTGACCTCGTATAAGACTATAAGTGTGATATCGTATCGTATAGCATAGTATATGTCCCGTAGTGACCTCGTATAAGCCTATAAGTGTGATATCGTATCGTATAGCATAGTATATGTCCCGTATTGACCTCGTATAAGCCTATAAGTGTGATATTGTATGGTATAACGTAGTATATGTCATGTATTGACTTCGTATAAGCCTATAAGTGTGATATCGTATCGTATAGCGTCGTATAGGTCACGTATTGACCTCGTATAAGCCTATAAGTGTGATATCGTTTCGTATAGGTGTGGTATAGGTCACGTATTTACCTCGTATAACCCTATAAGTGTGATATCGTATCATATAACGTAGTATAGGTCACGTATTGACCTCGTATAAGCCTATAAGTGTGATATTGTATCGTATTGCGTCGTATAGGTCACGTATTGACCTCGTATAAGCCTATAAGTGTGATATCGTATCGTATAGGTGTGGTTTAGGTCACGTATTAACCTCGTATAAGCCTATAAGTGTGATACCGTAGTATCGTATAGGTGTGGTTTAAGTCCCGTCTAATCCTATATGCATATACAAGACCTATAGGAAACCTATACGAGACTTATACTACACTATACGATACGATACGATACGATACTAAACAATAACACCCGTATAGGCCTCTATACGAGACTTATATACTATACACTATACGATACGATATGATGCAATACGATACGATACGATACGATGCAATACGATAAGATAATTTAATTTAAACGATAACAATATAATATATTTGTATTATTTACGAATAATATTCTTTTTTTATAAATAATTTTCTTTTTTAATAAATAAACAAAGGAATACGATAATTTAATTTAAACGATAACAAAACAATATATTAGTATTATTTACCAATAATATTGTTTTTTTTATAAATAATTTTCTTTTTTAATTTTTATAATTCTTAATATTTATATTATTTTTTATTTTTATAATTTATATTTGTATTATTTACTAATAATATTGTTTTTTATAAATAATTTTCTTTTTTTTATAAATAAACAAAGGAATACATGATAAAAAAAATACAAAAATGGAGCTTTATATACGCTCCTTAGAGGTCCCTACGCAGCGTATGAGACCAAAATGACACAACTACCCTTGTATTTGGCTTCCTATAGCCTCAAAACAAGGGTATAAAAGACATTTTCAGACCTTTATATACGCTCCTTAGAGGTCAATACGCAGCGTATTTAAACTTTGTGAAAAAATATCCCTTAAACCTACCAAAATGACCCAAAAAATCTAATGGTTTATATACGCTGCGTATTGACCAATACGCAGCGTATATAACCCTTGTTTTCTGTGCAATGATTGGTTGTCAGGCACTGAAATCCATGGTTTATATACGCTGAGTATTGGTCAATACGCAGCGTAGAGGGTTAACCCTATACGCTGCGTATTGACCAATACGCTGCGTAGATAAACCCTAAATTTGCTAGGGTTTGGTGTGCCAATAGGCACTTTAGTGTGCCAATAGGCACACCCATTATTAAACACTTAATTCAAACGGCGATTGCTTGCTGCCATTAGAAAACGCGTTGTCTAGTACTTCTTATGTAAAATAGGTATTTTTATGTATATATATATATTATGCATGTATCATGTATGCTTTTATGTGTATATTCATGTATGTAACACATCTATTTTATATATTTTATTTAAGATCTATATTTTTTTATGTATGTAACACGTGTATATTTTATATATTTTATTTCAAATTTATATACTATGTATAAAAGGTATACATTTTACGTAAAATTTATGTATTCTACATTTCTATGTAGAACCAGTATATTCTATACAAGTGTTTTATGTAATGTGGACACATTGAATGCTTTATTTCTCATTCTCTACTATTTTTTAGCTCAAAATATTCGCATACCCAATGTGCCTATCTGCATACTTTAGGGTTTTATAGACGTCCCGTATAGGGTTGCATGAGGGTTTGAGGGGTGGTAGACACAAAATTGGAGGGCTTATGTATGTCGAGTATAGAGTTGTACAAGGCATACATAAGGCAAATGAATTTAGATGGGTGAATTTGGTGTTTTTTTGTTGTTATAAACTCTCGTCCGGATCGAAGATTATACCGTATCAAATATTATATCGTTATAAACATTATACCATTTTTTATAAACTCCGTCGAACATTATACCTTTTCAAAATAAAATCATTTAAAATAATATACCGTTATTTTTTATAAACTACGATACGGTTCGAACATTATACGTTTCAATATTATATAGTTCAAAATATTACACCGTTTCAACGTCAACGTTTGTTGATGCACTTTTTGTATGCAGCTTGTAATTATTCATAATGTATATCTTTCGGTCTTCGTTTAAACATTTAAATATGTATTTGTTTGACTTTTTTGTAAGTTGACCAAAGTCAAATGACATCCTCTTGTCGTTTGACTTGGTTTATTTAGTGTAAATGACATGTTTCCAAACAACATTGGTTTGTTGTTTGGAATGGCTATTGTTATTTGATGTGTGCCTTATTGTTTGGGATCACCCAAACGACATAAGGTGTCTTTTGGTCATGAATCCAACGACATTGCTTGTCTTTTGGACCATGCACCATGTCGTTTGGACACATGTTGTTGTCTATATAAACAACAGGTTGTCACTTAGAAATGTTAGAGTTGGACAAACGGTTTTGTGTGAGAGCTTTTCATTTGCATACTATACCAACTGATGAAATCAATATATGGAATCTTATTGAGTATATCTTGTGTTATTGATTGTCTTATGCTTGACTTGATGTTATAACTTGCATTTCGCTCTCGTTATTGCATTTCATAACAAAGAAATCATTCTTGTTCAAGATGGATATCTGAGCCTACAACGTTATACCGTTTCAAATATTATGTCGTTTCAATGTTAACCATTTGAACATTATACCATTTCAATATTACCGTTTGTTTCAATATTATTGTTTCAAATGTTATATCATTTCAAATATTAACATCTGAACATTATACCGTTCTCAACAGTATATCGTTTCAATATTTTGTCGTTTAAATAATATACCGTTTTCAACATTATATCGTTCTCAACAGTATATCGTTTCAATACTCTGTCGTTTAAATATTATATTGTTTCAATGTTTACCGTGAACATTATATCGTTTTAGTTTTATCGTTTCGATTTTATAGTTTAAACAAATTATTATGAGATATTATGTAATACAAACAAACATCATGTAACTGAACTACTAAAATACAACTGAATATGACATAAGTTTGAGCATACAAAACAAAAGATAAACTACAACTGAATACACAAGATAAAAAAACAAGAACAGCAAGCTAGTCTATGGCTGCTGCTGTTCCTGCTGCTGATGTCGTCCTCGAGGCGGTGCGAGCAGTCGCTCAGGTAACTGCAGACGCTGTCATCACTCCTGCTCCTCCTCAACTAACCACTACACCAGATCAGTAAGCGTATCGACCGTATCAGTAAGCGTGTCAACATCCGCTCGTAATGTCGACACTCTCGGGGCAGAACCTATAACAACGTGTCGTGGAAAATGAAGCGCCCCAGGCTATAGTGGAGGTTGTGGTGGCTCTTGAATGTCGATATCAATCGGATGCTTCTGAACGGCCTCGAATAAGGGTGGCGGATACACTAGGTCAAAATGTACCGCCAGCAGAACCAGGTAGAAGATCACTCTGCCCCGAGTGCGGAACCGCATGCCAAAAACGGAGAACTTCTTAAGAAGTTTCATCCCCCACATCGTGCTCTTCCCCATCCTCGACGACTTTATTGTCGGCTGTAAGTGTGGTTCACCCTGTGGCAAATAGCCAAACGAATGGACTATCATGGTGACGTAGTGCCGCCGAACAAGTGTCTACGCTTATGTCGACGATGTGAGGAGGCAAATTATTGCGCTAGGCCGTGTGCAAGAGCGCATGGCCTCTTGTACAACAGGCAATAAGGAGATCTTTGCTAGTACACTACTCTCGGCTCTTCCCACAAGCCGTGTTAAAAGTCGCGATCAGCCTGTGCAGATACCTGCATAAAGTGTCAACAATAATAATTTATTTATAACTGATAACAACTAGAAAAGTAACCCGCGTGTTGCGCCACGGGCAACGAAATTGGCGTGCAATCGATCAGATTTACACCAGTTGTGTTTAAGCTTATCATACTTCTTTCGTCATCAAAATCCGAGTAACAACTATAACTACAACATTATATAAATAATTGTGTACACTAATAAACACATGTTGATGACAGATAAATACAATAATTATTTCTTTCAGAAGCATCTAAAGTCTGAGTAACACTTGTTTCATCTTTAGTTTTAAAGTAGCCCGAGTATGATGTCAGGTTCCTTGGAACCCGGTCTTGGATGTTTTATTCTGTTGGAACCAAAAGGAGACACACTACCTCTTGGCTACGTAATGTGCCATCGAAGGTTAATGTTTAGAAAAGCTAACTCTCTCAACTATTGCCTTTTGTACATATCCTAAGATTCGTCCTGTAATTCGAAGTATTATGTTTATAAATAGTTGAAACCAGCCAAACCATCTTTATGGGTTGGTCAGCCAGTAAGATGATATCTATACACCACCTTTATTCCATCTTTTTGAAATTCCCACCAACACTTTCAAGTTCTTACTTTTAATATTACTGAGACATGGAGGAGAGTTCCATTATTGATTCCATACATGTTTTTTGAAGTTAAATGATTGAAAACATTAATACTCTACTAAATATGCAAGAACTAAAGTTTTTTGAAGTTAAATGATCAAAAACATTAATACTCTAATAAATATGCAAGAACTAAAAACCTGTTTTGTTTTCAAGCTACAAATGATGGCCTTAACAGTCAGGATAAGAAAACACTTTTACTCACCATAAACCCCTTAAATTTCCCCAACAATAACATCCCGAATCGCAACATAACACCTCAAGATCAGCAACAAATGATGGATTCACGGTCATCTATATAGCAACTCCACCACATACAACCGCCAACAAAACCACTACCATCACCACCATCACCACCACTATAACAATCGAAACGAAACGAAACGAAAAAAACCAAAAAATATATACAAATATGGAAGTTTAAAACCAAGTAGGCTCAGAACGGTGGTCGGATCCGCTTGCTTATCATCATAGCCATACATCTCACAAACGGAGGTTAAAAGAAACAAAACAGCATCTCAACCATGAAGAACAGATTAATAGCGTAAAGCAAGCTATAGAAAGACATCAACACCTCAGATGAGCAAAGCCTCATCATCATCAGGCCAAACCCAAGAGATTAAAGCTTTTTTACACCCAAAAGCAGCCTCGGTTTCGAGTTTTAAAGCCCAGGAAACAAATGTCTCAGCCATGTAGACATACCATCATCTCCGTCACCACAGATGGCTCAAAAACGGTCGACAACAGTGCCAACATAATCAGTCGTGAAACCCCAAAAAAGTAGGACAATACTTCGCACCCACAACCACAGGTTTTACTAACCTTACAAAAAAACCCATAAAACCATGATATGCACAGAGTTATCTTTCCCTTTCTAGACATAACACATGATCGCCGACAACGTTTTTAGAGAGAAACGACAAGCATTTTTGTCACAGAAAGAAGCAAGCGTTTTAGAGAAAGAAAGAGACGAAACCACCGCCTGAGACGGCCGGAACCGCTGGCAACAGTAACGAAACCCTCAAAGGAAACCCAATTTCTTCTTCTCTCTGGGTATCAGACAGTCATCGACAATTTTTTTAGAGAGAGAAAGAGATAACTTATAGATAGAATAAGAGAAAACTATTATTGTGAGAGGGATAACATTAAATGGGAAAGAAAACCAGCCTATAGGTTTTTACAAACCCTTTAGATACCACTATACAACCCTCGTATGCATAAAATACAACTCGCAGGGCACATCTGTGTTGCTAATTTTTTATACTATATAAATATTCTAAAAAGCATTGTACAAACAATATTACACAACATACAAGATACATTAGCACAAAACACAACTTATGCAAACTGTATAACTCCCACAGCACCAAAATGTTGCAAATTATACTATTATATAATAATACTAAGCGAACTTGTAGAGCGGGTCAATAATTGTTGATGCCCTCCCATTGGACAGTAAGTGGTCCCAAGTGTCCTTTTCTGCAACCACATCCTAAAACCCTAGAAGCGTGGGTTTAACAACCACTACCAGTCCTTGTGTATACATATGTTTCTTAGTTAAATGTTATATATTAAAATAATAATAATAATAATAATAATGATAATAATAGTAATAATAAACGTATCTGTGCATAAACATTTGTAGCGATTTCATCCTGCTGGTATAAGCCGCAGCGGAGCGCAAACTGTGTAAGTGTCATAGCACGCTCCACACCGGCTAGGCAGAAGGAAAACTTTGGAGGAAGGGGTACGTCTGGTCATCTGGCTCCTCTGGCTAGTCGGCCTGACGAGGATTAAACCAGAACAATGACAGATGACAGGAACTCGACGAAAAGCTCTATGTAGGTCGGCATATGTAACACCTCGTAAAATCACGACCAATATAATGAAGACACGTGTCATGGACTTTAAACGTGTAGCAAACTGTTTCTGGGGGACTAAAATTGTCAAGCAATGTAAATATGTTAGTAAAAAGATCCAAAGTGTCAACATGCCATTCTTGTGCCTCTGTGTGACCTCACACGACGTTCGTATTCTTTAACGAATAATTTATCGAACATAGAAAGTCGTTTGTGCTTAAAATAAGGATTTTACGAAACATAAGGGTTAAAAGTGTCAACATGTTAAAAGTTACCTCTGAGTGACCTTTTAACGATCCCAAAAACATTGTAACAATTATATAATTTGCTCTCAAGAATGTCGGATAATAATTTTGTGGAGTTTCGATGAATACAAGACTTTTCGGGTGATCGTACAACTAACCGGGAGCTTAACGGAGTTAGTTTATGACCCAAGGTCCTTAAAAGTTAACTATGGGGGTCCTAAATGCAACAAATGAAAGTTATTTAAACTTATTATGGACCAGGGACCAAAACTGCAATATCTGAAAGTTGATTTCCAGTCATCAAGGAGCGTCGCGGCCCGCGTAGACTCCTTAAGAGTCTTACGCAGCCCGCGTGGAAGTGCCAGATGTAGAAAGAAAAGGACAGCTGTATGTTTAACCAGTTCCACCGCCTTTGCATGCTAGATTTCGATACTAGGGACTATGCCAACAGATTTTCATGCACTAGGGACACCTGGAGTCATCAGGGATCATTGTAGGGTCATGTGGAATGATCTTATGAGGTGAAAAATCCTATATAAAGGCCTTGTTCTTCACTTGTCATTTGCACACTTGAAATTTTATTTCAAAACTCTTTCTCTGGAGCTTCTTGGAGTTCAAGCAAGTTTTCTTAAGTTCCAAATTCGTGCTAAGGACAATAGTAAGTGTTCTTAGCTCCTTAAGTTCAAGTTTTATTAGTTTAATGACCAAAAGTCAAAGCCATCGTAATTAAGTTTTGACTTAGTGATTAATCACTAATGGTCCAGCCATTATTCAATTTGAAAGTGTCTATGAGTTGGTAATTATGTAGATAATAAACCCTTAAAAGGGCACCTACTGATTTCCACTCTAACTTGGTCAATTGTCGGGTCAAACTTATTATTAAAAAGTCAACAGAATCCATTTTTGCAAATAAATCGATAACTGGTAATGTAGAAGTTATGGAACATGTTTAAACACTAAAATATCTTGGTAAAAAATATAAGAACATGTTTAGACATGTTCAACCTGACAATTCTGAGTTTAGACTCGGTTCGCAACCGAAAGTCGTAAAAGTAGACTTTTGCTTTGACTTTCAGTTATGACCCTATTTAGCTTAGTTTAGATATGTCTTAGGGTTCATTTAGGACCATGTTATAGGTTAGTATAACCCTCTGAGGTTATACAACTTAGTTCCTTAGAAATCCTAGTTCATTGTATGTTTCCGTTAATTGCTTAAAGGTTGACCATTATGCCCTTTTTATATAAAAACAAGATTTTTGAAAATGTGAGAGGACAAAAACATTTATTACTGATTTATAAGCATGTCCTAAAAATTTGACATCAGTTTGTGGTCTAAATTAGGAGTTATGCTCGATATCGTAAATAGAAAGCTTTTTATTAATTAAACGGCATTTTTGGCATAAAACCCATTTAAACCCAAATTTTGACACCAAACTTTTACCCACTATTATTATATAATATTTAGGGATTTTTGGAAATTTTTGTTAAATTTTAAACTAATCATAACATAGGGTTCTTGCATTGACTCGGGTATTGTATTTTTAATCGAATAATGATTAAATCATTGAGATAACCCGTTTAATCTGTTTTGTTTGTTTTAAGCCTTTGGGGGGTTAATAACCATGTCCTGGATATCCTCGGCTCAATCATTGAAATGGCCACGACTTAAGCACGTGGTGTAGGCATACACATGCCGGTGCGTATGTAAAAAGATATAACCGCTGATTGAGAATAACTCGCCGTGAGACTATATTATGTGGTGTGTCTATTAATCTTTAACCCGGTATTTCTAACCCGGGCTACTGAACGTATAATAAACATATAATTCTTTTACAAGATTATTCTTAAATAATTATCCCAGGTTATAAAAGAATATTTGTGCCTTGTGCATTTAAATCACTTTTCATAAATATTTCAAAAGTGTCGGTTAATTGTATTTACCAATGTAAATTGACGTATTTTCCAAAAAGGTTAAGTGCAGGTACTAAGCGAAATGGGCTGGCTACTCCTAGTATCAAATAAAGAGTCTTGCAAGCTTCTGATGCTTAAATCTGTTGAACAATATTTCTTTTTATCTTTGCTCCGCCTGTGGATCTGTTTACAACCCGTTTTGTAATACTTTATGTTACTTTCGAATCGGTTTGTAATATTTTTACTTTAGACTTCCGATGTACATTGAACTGTGATTATTTGACTATGATGATATCAACTACGTCACGATACTCCCCACCGGGCCACCGGTAATTCGTCGAAATATCGGGGTGTGACAGCATATATGATAACTCAAAAAGGCGATCCCATAGCAAATCAATTGGAACGTACTCACGAGCTCTAATCGTCTCACCGATGGTCTCAATCTACGCCCAGTCGACTGCATCAAGACGTGCAACGTGCATCCTCCAAAGCTCCCTGCAATGTTTAGCGGCGTTGGTATCACGGGGAAACTCAAAGTATGGGTGACCCAATAGTGAATCCACCGAAAGAGGCAGCTGCTGCTGCTGCTCTTGCTCCTCGATATGGTCATCAATCTCGGCATTCATCATCATCACCCTAATATATGTGATTCATAATACTAATACATAGGCTCCAAGTATGGTATACATATCCTCGGTCTAATAATAATATACTACTAATAAATCCGGTGGCATATAGAGTATACATATCCTTGTTATAATATTTTAATAGTATAATATAATAACAACAATAATACGCTCTAATTTACCGTATAATAATCATAATCATAACAGACAAAAAAATTGCCACGTATAGGGGGTCGTATAGCCCTGCGTCTTGTTCATCCTTAATCTACTTGCCCCAAATTTTCAACCCCCAAATTCAATAAAACAAACCCTATTTATGAATGAAATACAAATTAAACATGAAATAATTGATATTGGGTATCAAATACGTACCTCGTATGTAATTTTGAGACCAAATACGGCCCGGATATGGTATACAACGTATGCGTGTGTGTGTTTTGTGGTGTATTTTATGTGTGTCGTACGCAGGAGTAATCTAGCAGAACCCTGCCCTTATACGATGCCTTATACATGTCGTACAAAGTTATACAATGTGTATAAGGAGCATGTAAGGGTTGAATACCCAAGTAAGGAATCGTTTTTAGTTCCAGAGATATGGGTGAAAAGCGGGCATGATAAAGTAGGAGATAGTCGATCATAAGCGGTACAAGTATTACCTCTTGTAGCCTAAGAATGGAGTATTGAGAATTCACCATGATTTAAGGGAAAGCCTTGTCTCAAAGATGGCTTTTAACACAAAGGAGTTTACAAAGGGAGAAAAGTTCCCTAACACGTCAAGATGATAAGATTGGACTCACAACTCCATAGAATTGAATCACCAACCACATAAACACAAAAACTAACACAAAATCTATCATGAATAGTCTAACGATGCTTTTGATAATTTGAAAGAGGCACTTATATATAGGAAGTACCAACGGCGTATCCACCTTGCCTCTACCAAATTGCATCCACATCGTTATTCGAATCATGATTGATTACATAACAAAACTTACATAGAACTTCGCATGATCAGTCTAACCGGGCTTTTGAAATTTGATAAGCACACATATATATAGGAAGTACCGGCGGCGTATCCACCATATCCTTATCAAATTTCATCTGCTTTGTTATCAGATCATGTTTGGTTTAATGTGATGACACTACCAACTCACACACAAAATAAATATAACCAAACCACAACAACCAAAACTTGATAGAGAAATACTTGTGTCCCTAACCTTTGCGGGTTAGGTTGTGACCACTTCCTTGCCCCTTGCGGGCCAGGTCGTGTATCTGTATATAATGAGATAGTAATAAATTGTGAAATAGCAACAACATGTAACGACATTTACGTGAAATAAGGATGTGTTAGGATCTGAGGCTGTCATGATTGTGCTTGTTTGTAAGAATTTGACAAATCAATGAATATAAAAACAATGTAAAGTGCAGCGGAAATGGAAGCAAACTTTGTAAACACAATCAAAGAAGAGAATAGTTTGATAAACACATGCTTTCTCATTAAGTTGAATGATTACAATGAAAATCAAAAGATTAACAAGCATGCTTACATATCTAAACTCCCGCTCAGCCTGATACTTCAAGGTTGGTTGCACAAGATGAAAGTATTGGACTGAAGAAGAAGAATCCTCTCAGTCAATCAAATGTAACAGTACATAGTACTGTTACATTTATAGAGAGTCCAAACGATTGAAGCATCTCAGCTGACGTCACCATGAAAGTGACATCTAACAACCTAACAAAATCTATCTACTGATCTATACAACTACTGCTTTGCTAACTACTGATATTGCATAATATTTACATAAGATGAATAAAACTGCTGCTGCATCATTCCACTGCTATGAACCCAGCAGTACTTGTCATGATCAGCAGTGCTTGACTCAAGGCAGTAGATTGAACAGCAGGGCTTTTAGTCTTCATCAGTCCTTGAGTAGAACAACAGTTGTAGGTCAGCAGATGTTTATAGAGGCAGTACTTTGGAGCATATCAGATGTTTGAGCCACATTCAAGGGGAAAGCAAAGTGTAAACTGCTGCTTATTGTGAGTCCACTGTTGTGATCCGGTTTTGGCTTTCATTATATGTTCCTCTGTTAGGGTTCAATTCCAACAATCTCCCCCTGGAACATACAATGCCAAAACCCTTCATTATTCTGGACCTTTATTCCTCATCAGAAGTTCCTTAGCTTGTTCTTTAAATTCTTCTTCAAAATTCTTGGAACTTAGGTCATCTTCATCCCTACACAGTGTAAGTTCAAGGAGATCCTGCAAATCTTCAACACTATGGCCTAGTGCTTCTCCTTGATATGTACTTCACTTCGCCATTGGATCTGACTAAAGTCAATACGTGGGTCTTTTGATTAGACATCCACTTTAGTATTTTTAATCCTAATGGGTTTCTTGGGAGAGATTTATTCTTTGATGAGTTTGGAGATGTTGGCCTTGTGAAAACTTGCAGACTTTCAGACATTCTTTTGAAGGCCATCTCAATGACTTTGTTAGCTGCAGCTATGTCTTCTGCAGTCTCTTTTTCGATCAGCTCTTGCCTATCAAAGTCTGTCATGCCTGTCGAAGTTTTTGGTGATGCAGGCTTGGTTAATACCTTCTTAAAAAGGTTCTGAAGCTTTGTTGAGTTCACTTCTTTTAGTCCCATTTTCATGATGGCATCATTGAAGTACTCAGCTTCCTTTTCTTTGACCTCTTCTTCAGACAGTTGTTTTCCTTCTTCTTGGTTTGTCACAAGAGTAGGATTATCTGCTGATTTGAACAGTGTTTTGAGGCTTTCAATCTGCTGTTCAAGCTTCATCATTTGTTCACGTTTCTTTGAAGCGCCTGAAACAGTTATCTTTCTTTTCTTCAGCCTTTCATAGGCTTCATCAGCCTGCTGTTTTGACCATTTTCATATGCTTCAGCAGTATCCATTTTTGCATCCACCAGCTCCTTTTTCTTTCTTTTGTACTCAGCAGTTAGGTGAGCAATGAGCTTTTTGTATTTGCTCCAGTTTGGAGCATTCTTCTTCTTTGTAGGATCATTCTTGATTCTGACAATCCTATCAGCCTCATGCTTTAGAGCGACTATTGGCCATTCTTCAAACTGTTTTTCTTCAGCAGGATAGAATTTTTCTTTCATGATGTAGGCTAGATATTGTTTTCTTAACTTTTTTCATTGTTCAGCCTTTTCTTTGTTCAGTTCTTGTGCAAACTCTTCTATCTGCTTTACTTTTGTTAGGAAGAATTCCAGTTTTTCAGCAATGGCCTCATCACTTAGACCTTCACTTTCAACTTTAGCTCTTATCTTAGCTTGTCTTTCCTTGAGCTTGAGATAATCATCCATATCCTCTGGTGCCATAAAACCTATAAGTGAGGGGAATCTTCTTTTTGAAGGATCTTCCTCAGTATTGAATTGCCTCATCTCATTTTTGATAGCTTCTAGTTCCAGTGGATATTTTGCAGCATTAGGATCATACATGTTCTCATCGGCAGAGATTGGCTTTCTTTTTCTGGTGAAGAGCTTTGGTTGTGATGTAGGAAAGGTGAGAGCGGTGGTGGATGGTTGACTAACAGCTGTTGAAACAACTGGTGCCTCAACTGCTGTTGTCATTACATCTACTAATGTATCAACAGATGTTTTCTGCTTTTGAGTAGGGGTTGTGATGGCAGTTGTTTGAGTGATGATGAGTGTCTGACTAACAGTAGTTGGAACAACTGGTGTTTCAACCACTGTTGCCATTACAACAGATGTTATAACATCTGCCGTCTTCTGCTTTTTGGCAGGAGGTGATGATGGGTTGGCTGTTTTTGATGGTGATGGTGGTTTTGGTGCTGTAGACACAGATGGTGGTGGAGCAGTAGTTGTGGTGGTGTGTAGTGATGTGGTGTGTGTTGATACTGCAGTTTTGGTTTGACTATTTTCTGACTCAACATACATACCATCATCAATTCCCTTTTTCTTCCACTTGATCTTCTCCCCCTTTTTGGCATTATCTAGGAATGGTTCATTCATGAAAAGAACAGTGGAGGGAACTTTTCCAGAGGCACTTTGAATGTGAGCCTTTATAGCTTTAATATCTGCCTGAGTATCCTTGAATCTTGATTCCACCATATTTGTCAGCTTTTGAACATGTATGGCATGCTGCTGATCTGCCATCTGTTTTTGTCGTTCCAGTAGTGGTTGGAATAAGTTCCATAACTCATTTGCAGCAGGTGCTTGAGCAGGAGGAGCAGTGGATTAGGCTTTCTGAGCTTTTAACAGCTGCTGCACCATATCTTTTATTTCAGCAACAGAGGTTTCAAGGTTTTCGACCCTGCCCGTCAATTCCTGATATTTTGAATCATCACCTGAATTAACAGGATCATCTGAATCCCCGCCAGCAGTGGTTTTACCAATGTATGACTTAGGAACTGAGTCCCAAAAGTCAGCCATTGATGCCCCTTGTTCTTGGTACTGGGGACTTCTTTCTTCAGCACTTGATAACCTTTTGATGTTGCCAGTAGTTAAAACAAACTCACTGGTGGTTCTCAGTGGTGCTCTTGAAGAAATTGCCTTCAAGGGAGTCTTATGAATGTAACCACTGTCCAAATGCAAACCAGTGGGTTCAACATTTGTAGTGGCTGCTCCACTTGAACTACTGACAGAAATTACTTGTAATTCCTGCAGTGTAACCTCCTCAGTTGTTGCTTGGATAACAGAGATATCAACATCAGACCCAGTCACTTGTGGGAGTATACTCTCAGTGATAGGTGTTTGAGAGGAACCAGTTTGTGTCTGAGTAATACCAACTGTATGCAACAAAGGTATCATTGATTGTGGTAATATGGAGGGTGAGGGTGAAGGAGTTGAAAGAGACATGTCCTTGGGATTAGGACTGTGGAAGATGGATCTGAGTGGGTCCAAAGCTTCATATTGTGGGGTCCCTATGTGTACAACCTGATCCTTTTGTGAGGATGCAGGAGGAGTTTTAGGCAAGGGTTGAGATCTTTCTTCCATCTGCTGTGAGGAAGTAGTAGCAGTGGTTATTGGTGACTTTTGTGCTGTCACTGGCATTGACTCTGGGATCTCATCTTCCAGAGGTGCCTTTGTCTTGGGTTTGGTGGGCTTTTTGGATATTTTCTTTTTGGTCTTTTTAGTGGTGGCAGGTGTGGGTTTCAAAACAGTGGGTGTGCCGCTTTGATCACCTGGAGCAGTGGGCTCAGCAGCAGATACCTGAGGAGCAGTTTCATCTGCTAAATTCTGCTCAGGCACCTCTGCTTTTGTTTTTATTGGTGCCAACATTCTAGAGAATGTTTCAGGTGTTAAATAGTTTATTTTAAAAGAAGCACCTTGTTTGGGCAAGTCTGCATCTTTCTCTACAAATTTTTGTTCAAAATAGTAGCTTAAAAATCTTGGAAAGAGCAGAAATGCCTTATTATCAACGTTTTTTACCAAATCATCAAATTTTTCCTGGGAGTAATTAAAGTTTTCATTGTTTAAAATTGCATACTCCAGGCATTGAATTTTTGTTGGTATTTCATTAAAAGACGTTGTTTTATTAGAAACACACATTAGCAGTGTGTGAAATACAAATCTGGGTGCAGAAGGGAAATAGCCCTTTTGTAAGGTATCCCTTTTTGGTTACTCCGCATAACCCCGGTTCATGAAATCCTTTTTCAACTCGGTTTTAGAAAATGAGGTTTTACCTTTCAAGTCATCGAGTTTGAAGACTTCAGAAATAGATTGTGGAGAGATTTGAATCTTCTTACCCTGTATCGAGGAGTTGATGGCTGTGACGATGTTTCCTTGTTTTTCAAGGGTGGTATTTTTCCAGAACTCTCTCTGGGTTTGAAGATAGATGGGAGCGTCTGCCGTTAACAAAGTTTTATACTTTGATGCAGCCAAGGTGTCAATGATGGTGTCAAAGGTGTTGTCGGTTGTGGGTTTTGTGAGTATACCAACATAATTGTGAGGGGCTTTGTAACGGATTTCTGTAGTTTCAGCGGCCATTTGAGTGGCGTCTGTTTGAGTGGAAGAAGAGGATGGTTTTGATTTTGTCTTCGATTTTGATTTCGTCATTTTTTATGAAGAAGATCGAAGAAAGTTTTGTGAAGAAGAGTGGGAAACTGCTTTGAGAAGTGAACTTTTGGAATTCAATTCGACAGTGTGAGCCCCTGTTTGGGTTTAATCGGGGTTTTATTTCAGGGAAAAAGTGAACCCATGATGAAATGGTAAATAATGGAGGACAGTTGTTTTGACAGCCACTGATGGATTGAGCATCAGTAGTTACAACGGTAACAAAATGAGGTAGTGGATGATATTTACTATCAGTGGATAGTATATCAGTGGATAGTATATCAGTGGATAGAACAATGATTTTGAACATCAGTGTTTTTCAAGAGTTATAAGGAGCAGGGGTGACTTTCAGCAGTGGACAGACTTTTAGAGAGCAGATGTTGAGGCACAACAGCATTTAAGGTACAACAGTGGTTGAAAGCAATAATGAGGATCACTAATATAACAACTGTTTGTGCAGCAGTGTTTTAACTTTTGACAAATAATTTTAGCATCTGCTTGTTCAGATGTAGGATTTGATTTTGGATTGTTAAAGCATAATATCTTGTCTAACATCTGTTGAGCACCAGAAATGCTATTCTTAACAAAATACATTTTAGATGTATATTATCAAGATTAAATTGTCAGCAGTTATCTTTAGAAAATTTTTTGTTCAAAGTTTTGCCACATGTTCATTTTTCCTGACAGTGGTTTAGCATCCCAGATGATGAAAACTTTTCTACTACGGCAGCTCATTTGTGTCTAATTATTTGGACTAGAACATGAGTGTTTCCGTAGTTCATGATCAATTTACAATCAACTTTGGTCTATGATAAACTAACTTGAGCTTGATATGACCTTGACATGTGTATCATTTCCTTTTGATCAGCTTTATGGATAGTAATTTCACACAAAAATAAGGAAATTACATCCTGACCGATGAGAAAACTTTTACTTTCAAAAATGAGTAAAAGTTTAAGAAAAAAAATCATATATAAAAAAATGAAACCATATATCCGGTTTTATTTGAGAAAAACACCTTTTAAAAAATAGTTAAAGGATGTTTTGAAAATAACATCAAAAGGATCTGACAGCTTTTCAAGAAGTTCATGATCATATCATTCTCAAGCTATCACTGTTTAGAATCATTTTCTTCACAATTGATTGTAAATTCTTCTTTTAAAATCCATCACTGAGATGCCATGGTTACCTGAACAATTTCTGTATTGATGAATGCACATAGTTGCATGATGACCATTGTTTACCCAAATTTAACCTCATAAGTGTTTTATGCATATACTCTTTCCTTTTGGCTTCAAAAGTTTTGAGATAGCCACACTTTGAGTTTTGTTCATTTTCTTCTTCCCTTTTTACCCTTCCCATTCACAAATACAGAAATACTCACTGGGAGATTTTTATTTTGAGGAAGCTTAGTCCAGAATCACTTTGAAGTAATGTTTTGAGAGATCTGGCCACATTTGTACATGTTTTATTACCAAATCTCACATCACGTATGATTTGGACTGTTTTGACACCATATGTTCTTAATGTGTTTTGACAAGGTTGATTTGGTCCTTTTGAGGATTCTCAACCTGCCTTTTAGCACATAAGAAATTTTGACTAAAGTTTTATTTCCCTCTTTCTTATGTTAGCAAAACACTAGTATTTATATGAACATAGGTTTTGCTAATCTGAGGTACATACTTTAGTATAAAATATGATGAAATCATCACAAACTCCATAACAACCATTGAAGTCAATTTTGAATGAAGATGGACATACCATAGTAACCAGATAAGTTTCCAGATCTGGACACTATGAATGATTTGTGCATGACATCACTTGTTGACTGAAATTTGTGAATCTTATGACATCTTGGTTGTTTTACAGAGAATCAGATTCATCATTTTGAACATGATTTCACTTGCTCTGTTTTTCAACTAAATACAATCAACCTTAGTATCAATGAATTTTGAGCTGAACTGTTATGTCAAATTGATAGTTAGATCGAATTTGACTGTCCAAGCTTTGATACCAATTGTTAGGATCTGAGGCTGTCATTATTGTGCTTGTTTGTAAGAATTTGACAAATCAATGAATATAAAAACAATGTAAAGTGCAGCGGAAATGGAAGCAAACTTTGTAAACACAATCAAAGAAGAGAATAGTTTGATAAACACATGCTTTCTCATTAAGTTGAATGATTACAATGAAAATCAAAAGATAACAAGCATGCTTACATATCTAAACTCCCCCTCAGCCTGATACTTCAAGGTTGGTTGCACAAGATGAAAGGATTGGACTGAAGAAGAAGAATCCTCTCAGTCAATCAAATGTAACATACAGAGTACTGTTACATTTATAGACAGTCCAAACCACTGAAGCATCTCAGCTAACGTCACCATGAAAGTGACATCTAACAACCTAACAAACTCTATCTACTGATCTATACAACTACTGCTTTGCTAACTACTGATATTGCATAATATTACATAAGATGAATAAAACTGCTGCTGCATCATTCCACTGCTGTGAACCCAGCAGTACTTGTCATGATCAGCAGTGCTTGACTCAAGGCAGCAGATTGAACAGCAGGGCTTTTAGTCTTCATCAGTCCTTGAGTAGAACAGCAGTTGTAGGTCGGCAGATGTTTATAGAGGCAGTACTTTGGAGCATATCAGATGTTTGAGCCACATACAAGGGGAAAGCAAAGTGTAAAATGCTGCTTATTGTGAGTCCACTGTTGTGATCCGGTTTTGGCTTTCATTATATGTTCCTCTGTTAGGGTTCAATCCCAACAGGATGGCACTAAGAAAAGACAATGAAATGATAAAGATAATAAATGACTTTAGCATAAAATGACTAAGTCAACAATACATTAACGTAATTGTCTGAGTACAAAATGAAAATGACAAAAATTCAAAATGATAACATCAGAAGCTCCCAAATTTTCTTGACATCAAAACGGTAAAGAAGTTTCCTTATTCGGACTCAGACTACACGTTTCCGGCATTGTTGTTAGCCCCTTCTTAATTCGCATTGTTATTAACGGCTCTACCCTCTGCTGCCTGGTTGGCTTGATTAACCAGGTTAGCCTGAGCTTGGGCATTGATGATGTTCACCAATCTTGGGAAGGTGTTTTGAAAATGAGTAGGGTCACCACAGTTAAAACATGCTCTAGTTGGTGGCATCATAGGAGGTTTGGGTTGGTAATAGGCTGGACTATGTTCTACAGATGTGGAGCCATGATTTGGGGTAGTTAGTTAGGGGTTGGGTCACCAGTTGGTTATTAGGGTGGTTTTTGATGCGTGTGAATTTAGGAAACCCTTGCAAGGTAACGGGTTCGAATCTTGTCTTCCTCTACTTTTCCTCATTTTTTTATTAAAGCTCTTATATAATGTCATCATATAATCCTTTAAACCATATCTTCTAACACTCAAGGGTTGTAGCCCAGCTGGTCCATGTGTTGTCGAGTAACTTGTTTTAATCAAATGACACCTAGGCCCCTGTACTTAACTTGTTTTAATTTCCTAATTAACCTAAATAATTGATTACTTTTAAGTTTTAACGAGATTAACGGTATTTAACCTATTTATTAATATTTTTATGTCTTGTAATTATTTATTTCAATTTTTAGTTAGCTACAAAAGCAAACAAGCATTATAATAATTCGCATTTTTATTCGAGTACGTCGGATCCGGTTTACAATACAAGTCGGGTTTCGGGGATCCGTTTTTTATGGATGTTACTGTCTCCCCTACTTTAGAAAATTTCGTCAAGAAATTTGGAGAAAAACGTTCATGTAGAAACGTGTGTAGTGTTTCAATAGGTGGAAGTTATACTGGTTAGATTTAACAATTGCACTAAGTACTCAAATCTTAGATTCATATCCTCTATTACGAATGTCAGGTAATGAGTGTTACATTTAAGTCTTAAAGATGCTATGAGTACACCCATGCTAAGATTTATCGAGAGTAAGGTTTAGATCCGTTGAGGCGGTAACGTTCCTTGTAAGGGTTGAATACCCAAGTAAGAAATTGTTTTTAGTGCCAGAGATACGGGTGAAAAGCGGGCACGATAAAGTAGGATATAGTCGATCATAATCGATACAAGTAATACCTCGTGTAGCCTAAGAATGGAGCATCGAGAATTCACTATGATTTAAGGGAAAGCCTTGTCTCAAAGATGGTTTAAACACTAAGGAGTTTACAAATGGAGAAAAGTTTCCTAACACGTCAAGATGATAAGATTGGACTCACAACTCCATATAATTGAATCACCAACCACATAAACACAAAAACTAACACAAAATCTATCATGAAAAGTCTAACAATGCTTTTGATAATTTGATAAGGGCACTTATATATAGGAAGTACCAGCGGCGTATCCACCATGCCTCTACCAAATTCCATCCACATCGTTATTCGAATCATGATTGATTACATAACAAAACTTACAAAGAACTTCGCATGATCAGTCTAACGAGGCTTTTGAAATTTGATAAGCACGCATATATATAGGAAGTACCAACGGCGTATCCACCATATCCTTATCAAATTTCATCTGCTTCTTTATTAGACCATGTTTGGTTCCATGTGACGACACTACTAACTCACGCACTAAATAAATATAACCAAACCACAACAACCAAAACTTGATAGAGAAATAGTTGCATCCCTAACCTTTACAGGTGAGGTTGTAACCACGTCCTTGGTCCTTTCCCCTTACGGGCCAGGTCGTGTATTTGTATATAATGAGATAGTAATAAATTGTGAAATAGCAACAACATGTAACGACATTAACGTGAAATAAGGATGGCATTAAGAAAAGACAATGAAATGATAAAGATAATAAATGATTTTAGCATAAAATGCCTAAGTCAACAATACATTAACGTAATTGTCTGAGTATAAAATGGAAATGACAAAAATTCAAAATGATAACATCAGAACTTCCCAAATTTTCTTGAAATCAAAACAGGAAAGAAGTTTCATTATTCGGACTCAAACTACACGTTTCCAGCGTTGTTGTTAGCCCCTTCTTAATTCGCATTATTATTGACGGCTCTACCCTCTGTTGCCTGGTTGGCAAGATTAAACGGGTTAGCCTGAGCTTTGGCATTGATGATATTCACCAATCTTGGGAAGGTGTTTTGAAAATGAGTAGAGTCACCATAGTTAAAAAAATACTCTAGCTAGTTGCATCATAGGGGGTTTGGGTTGGTAATAGGGCTGGATCATGTTCTGCAGAGGTGGAGCCCTGATTTGGGGTAGTTAGTATAGGGGTTGGGTCACCAGTTGGTTATTAGGGTGAGCTTGGTTTTGGTTAGGTGCTTGTCGTGGAGCAGAGCGACATACATGAGCTAAGTGACCAAGGCGTCCACAATTGGTGCACTGTCGGCGGGAGTTTGGGCTTGGTGATGGAAATTACAACGATTACACAATGGGTGAGGACCGGTGTAGGGTTTCTTGTTCGGATGACAAGTAGGTGCGACTTGGTTTAGTGGGGTGGCTGGTATAGGAGGGTTTGTAGTAGCCGCATAGTTTATCCCATTACCCTTGCACTTCTTATTTGAACTAGAGTGAGAGGAAGATTCGGCTTTAGTTTCTTTTGCCTCTTTTGATTCTTCAACAGAAGCCTTTTTAGCTGACCCCTTGCTTCCTTCACGATCCAGATGCTTCGACTTGATGTGATTTTCAGTGAGTTGACCAGCTAGCCACATTGCTGCTTCAAGAGTTTCTGGCCTACTACCATCCACCGTGTCTTTGATAACAGCAGGTAAGCCACTGATATATTGCTCTATAATTCGAGGTGAGAGGGTGAATAGGTATAGGCATATCTTATTCAACTCACGGAAGCGCTTGTTGTACGCCACGTTGTTACCACTGTCTTGCTCCAACGCCCAGAACTCGTCCTCAAGTTTCTTAATTTCATGTTGAGGGCAGGATTTTTCGGTCATAAGTTCCTTCACTTGATCCCATGACAAGGCTACTGCGGCTTCAGCACCGCGCGTATTCTTTTCAACATTCTACCAAGTGAGTGTGTTTCCCAACAAACGGCCCATTGCATAACGAACCTTGCGAGTGTCAGGGCATTCGCAATTGAGGAACGTTCTCTCCATCTCCTCAAACCAGCAAAAGAGAACGGTTGCACCAGTGGTGCCTTCGTACGTAGGGGGATCACATGATTTGAAGTGTTTGAAGGAACTCCCCGAGGTATTAGCCCCATCGTGGGTCTTTATGTTATTGAGAGCTTGTTGAACTTGTACGACGATGATGGGAATAACGGCGGCCATCTCTTTGGCAATATGGGCCGCCATGCGTCAGCTGGAGTTCCCAGCACGTTTCCTTGTACGTTGATGTCTAGCCAACATCTACAAGATTAAACACAACAATCCGTGAGTTTATGAGTAGCAATTAGTGACACAATGTATAGTGTGACAAATGTGAAACTTATGATTGCGAGAAATGAGAATTCGAAATGCGACATCACATAAATCAAACATAACAAACCAAAACCACTTAAAGTCGCATGAAAATCGAGGATAGAAAGAAACTTATGATAAGTTGATATTTCAAAATGAAATATTGAAAATTGTTAGGGTTGGTACGTAGATAGGGTTTTTGTATGTTTTCCATGCGTCACTTTCGTAATTACGTGGACCCCCGCAATTACCGAGTTTTCGCATGGTCTACATATGTTCACCCATTGACATACGCTTAACCCAAAAAGAATAAAATTATGAAATTGATGTATGGACCAAAAGTTGGGGTGATATGAAATGATGTTGGAGGGTATCCATGACTTAGCATGGACACATTGACTTATCAAAGTGTTGTTAGTTTAAGTGATGTTTGGTGTGACATGCTTTGGCCTAAGAGGTATCGGTTCTCTCATCGTTAGTCCCCAGGTAGGCAAACTGGTCCATTATTGGATTTCTACGTTTGCCATCCTAGACAAGACGTCCCGATTACCTGTATCTAACCCTTCTAGTTACTACATGTCCGTCACATAAACCCACTTTGACGAGATAGAGAAACTTGAATGAAATTTGAAACCAACACAAAATAAATTCCATTAGTAATTGAAAAGAAAATAAATTAGATTGAAACTTTAGATAAGTAGATATAGGAATTATATATTATAGCATATAGTATTTATATCATATAGTGTGTGTAAAGCGAACGTATGGAAAATATAGGAATATTACTTTAGATAGATAACATATCACATTATAACATATAGCACATAAAGTTAAGCATGTGACAATTAAATTGATCTTGTGCGTCTGCATGCTTTAAATAAATATAAGATACGATAAGACAATCAAATCAAGTAAGCACATAAGGTACCTACTAAACTATAGACTAAGTCTAGGGGTCTTATAATCTAAACCTAGTTCCCTATAGTTATTGGTTCTGATACCAATCTGCCACACCCCGACCCGCAACGATAGTACGGGGCATGATGATTGCTTAAAGCTTATAACAACTATTTAAAAGTTGAAGTATGATGATTGCTTAAAGCTTATAACAACTATTTAAAAGTTGAAGTATTTAAAGCATTAGTAGTAAATTATCACACATAGCATAGAATTCAAATATTAATATAATTACAAATTTAAATAATTAAAAGCAACATATCATAACCAGTTTATTACTAAGGCAGTCTTACATGTCTTCAAGTCAAAATCCGCCCACCCTTGTGTACCTATATCACGCATAAAAGAGTTTTGGGTTAACAAACATGTTGGTGAATAGAATCGGTTTTTATTTAAAAACATTTTTGTGTCATTATTTTTAGAAAAGCATTATTTTATAACATGCATTATCAAATGTGAAATTAGGTCTCTCAATATAACAAGAATTCAACACTGATCGGAGTGTCGCGCTCCGGTCAAAAATAGTATTTATAAACCGGAATTACCCTTAACTATGAGTTAGTGGTAGTACGGCGTCGATCCACGAAGAGTTTGTGGTTTATGTATGGATGTGATTGATTATAAACGATGTCACACTTTATGAAGCTTGCAATTTGGTTAATTTGTTTATTTGATTGAAAAGAGTGTCGGATTGAACAGACAAGTTTAATATTAAAATGATTAACTAAAAAAACTAGAATACTTGTGATTACGCGAAAACTTGATTGATTGATTTAAACAATAATTGGAGAAAAGGTTCACACCCGGTTCAGTAATTGAAGACCTAGGGTTCTACACGGTTTAGATTTAATTCAAATGCATATATGATTAACAAATTTAGCGTTGTGTGGCATAGGTGCCAAGAGCTATCAACGTCGTAGACGACAGACCACAATGCACTTCACTACCAAGAACATGTAAATCCTACCAATTGATAAAGCATAAGTGCATAAATTCATTTTGCAAAGTCAAATTTTATAATCATTCGACAATTCACAAATTCAATTCAAATACACAACAATTATCAAAAGCCTCAAAATCAAAACACAATTTTTCACAAATCAAATCTCAAAACAATATTTAACCCTAGAATCTTACAAAAACCTACACCCGCGAGGATTAGCCGCTCACGGTAGATGGAACTTGATCAACAATTGGAAAGGACTTGAGCTTGAACATGATCTTCACTCTTAGAGAATGGTGGAGTTAGGGTTTGGTGAGTGATAATGGTAGTAAGGGTTTGTGATTGATGATGAGATTATGGTAATGATGTTGGTGTATTAGGGTTGTTATCAAAGAAGATGATGATTGACAATTGGAAAGGATTGGATGAAGTGTAGAGGGTGGTTGTGGCTCCAAGAATGGTTCAAGATATTCAAAAACTCATAACTCCCTTCAAAATACCCAAAAATTGGGTTTAAAGTTGTTTAAACATGCAAGCAAATGAAATTTCCCGTCAGCGAGCAGGAGGTGGCGTCACCGACGCCCCCCCCCCTACGTCGCCGACGCCTCCTAGAAGATTGAGTTTTCTGTTGACGCTCTAAACTGCAGTCTACGCAATTTCCAACGACGCAAAATGGAATGTCTCGTTCCCTGTTTTGTCCGTTTCGCGTCCCCGGTTGATCCCGTTCGCTCCTGATGCTCCGTATAGCTTCCGAATAGCGACTTAAACTCCGTTAGACCTACAAAATAAAATTCTAATCAAAAGTAGGCCATTCGAAACTAAAAGTAATGTAAAAACATAAACTTAAACGCAATAAAGCACCGATTTTCAGCCACGTATAACATCCCCACACTTGTCTTTTGCTTGACCTCAATCAAATATGTTTTTCACTTTCACGTGGGTCGAATAAAAGATACACTTCCCATTCTTAGAATTCAAGTTAAGGTTTATTGTCATGCCCGGTTCATGATTTTCACAATTTTCGAAATATTTAACGGTAAACGATTAATGACATGAAAAATGGTTATCCAAGATTAACCCGCTCTTGAAACTAACATATCATACACACCCCTCACAATATTCTCTCCACTCGGTTTAACATTTGGCTAATAATAATGAATTAGCACATTTCAAGTTTACTCAAAACCGATCAGAACACGTGCCCGCATAGGCTTGCAACTCAATCATTCTCCACCACTGAACACGACTATGAAGCACAAGTCAAAAGGTCTTTAAGGGTTGGAACTAGACTAGGCTAAGGGTGTGGAATAGGATATTTTAAAAGTGGCTAAGGTGGTGAAAACTCGATTTTTATTACAAAGACTACCAAACAACTAACTAGGAATATTAAACTACAAGGCAACATTTTTCGCCTTTTATTCAACAAACTATAAACACATATTTTTGTACTTTTTCACAGCGATTTTCTGCTATTTTTCATGACATTTTCTGAATTTCTGAATTTTTTACCACAACTTTACAAACAAACTAATCCTAAAATCGAATTTTCATTACACAGGTTAAAAATAAAAAGGTTTAACTGTCGAAGGCTAAATGGGTTGGTCAAACGAAAGGTTTAGGCTCAAAATTGGTGACTAAGGGATTGATTTTGGGTAAGGATAAGATAAGCGGTGTAAAAAGAAAAGGTTTACCTAATGCCTTAATCATTCTTGTGCTCGTATTCGGTCTATGGTCTCAAACACATCAAAAGTTGAAATTTCTACAATACGCGACTAATGGCACACTCAAACAGAGAATTATATATATATATATGTATATATATATGTATGTATGTATGTATGTATATATGTATGTATGTATGTATGTATGTATGTATGTATGTATGTATGTATGTATGTATGTATGTATGTATGTATGTATGTATGTATGTATGTATGTATGTATGTATGTATGTATGTATGTATGTATGTATGTATGTATGTATGTATGTATGTATGTATGTATGTATGTATGTATGTATGTATGTATGTATGTATGTATGTATGTATGTATGTATGTATGTATGTATGTATGTATGTATGTATGTATGTATGTATGTATGTATGTATGTATGTATGTATGTATGTATGTATGTATGTATGTATGTATGTATGTATGTATGTATGTATGTATGTATGTATGTATGTATGTATGTATGTATGTATGTATGTATGTATGTATGTATGTATGTATGTATGTATGTATGTATGTATGTATGTATGTAATGTATGTATGTATGTATGTATGTATGTATGTATGTATGTATGTATGTATGTATGTATGTATGTATGTATGTATGTATGTATGTATGTATGTATGTATGTATGTATGTATGTATGTATGTATGTATGTATGTATGTATGTATGTATGTATGTATGTATGTATGTATGTATGTATGTATGTATGTATGTATGTATGTATGTATGTATGTATGTATGTATGTATGTATGTATGTATGTATGTATGTATGTATGTATGTATGTATGTATGTATGTATGTATGTATGTATGTATGTATGTATGTATGTATGTATGTATGTATGTATGTATGTATGTATGTATGTATGTATGTATGTATGTATGTATGTATGTATGTATGTATGTATGTATGTATGTATGTATGTATGTATGTATGTATGTATGTATGTATGTATGTATGTATGTATGTATGTATGTATGTTGTGTAAAAGTGGCTCAAAATCTCAAGTAAGAAGGGTATGGTTTGTGATATGCAAAACACATTAGTTTCTCAAGCGGATTATTCCCAAATAATCACCCGCTAAATACTCGTTATGTTACTAATTCGAACTTGACCATGACAAAAGACCAAATGGGTTGTGTCATCCCTCATTGACTTAGCTAATTATGCTTTTTAGATTACTCAAACAAAGACATTTTGAAAAAAAAATGAAATTTTCCCCCATCCCCACACTTGAGGTCAACATTGTTCTCAATGTGTAGTGCTTAAATGAAAGGGTCAAAATCGAAAAACACTGTCCTTAATTTGTAAGAATAAAGATTTTAAAATGCACAAGGGATGTGACACAACCAACATCCCAAACTTCACCCCGGTCAATAAAATACAGAATACATTCCACTTATTTACTAAATAAAAATCAAAGAAAAAGAAACGTATGTACCTGGTTTGTTCATTTTTCATGTGCTCCTTGATCCTTAATGCAAATGGTCGTCCTCATCGAACATGAAATTACCTACAAATCTCAACAATCGTGTAGAAGCAAACTTCTCACAAAAATCGACACCCGTTAGCTAATCCATTTGTACCATTTTTATAAAGGATTTTCCAAGTCATTTGTTAATTCACTTTAATTTTTGTGGAAAAAATCTTTTACAACAACAACAGTCCTAACTCACTTTCGTAGAAAACACGGTTGCATTTAGCGTATGCAACAAGCCCTTTAAACCTCCCGATAGCTCGGGAGGACGAGTAGGTCTCGTGAGGGTTATACAGGGAACACACCCACAAAGTTCATTTAACTAGCAAACAAAATGCAAGCAACTATGAAATGAATAAAAGATACTAAAAAGAAATCACTTTTAATAGTGTTTGTCACTCAGTGGCAATTCCTGTGACTGTGGTCATACCACTCATTGGCTAACACTTTGTCCAATAGTGATGCATAACAAGTAATGTATACAAAACCCCACATACTAACAGTAGTTTCCCAGTAAGAATACAAAGACTTAATCACTGTAATATAAGTAACAATTGGAAAACATTTAGGATTTTGAAAGCATTTGATAAAAGAGAATGACTCACATTGTAGAATTAGGTTTTTAGTTATCGGCTCCTGGTTTAAGTCCTGGGTTCCTAAATAAACACACAATGCAACATGTATAAGTGTATTAACCCAATTCAAACTTTAACGATAATCACGAGATCAAAACCTCAACGTAGTTAACAAAGTATAGCCTTATTCAGGCAACACTTTGACATCCGTTGATTGGTTTCAGAGCAATCAGACAAGGTATCGTACCAGTGATTAGGGTTAGCACACTTCTTATGGAGCAGAGTTTCGAGGTTAGGGGCTCGAGAATAATAATGATAGATCGAGAAAGAAAGAGTTGTCGATTTTAAATCGAACAGCTGCAACTGAACCTCTCCCACGCCTGCCCATATATAGCCCACCTGGGTTTCCCCTGCGCGTCATGGGAGATGCAGAGGTATATCCTGCGTGGCGCCGAGGATGCCTGGTTTTGAATTTTTTCGATTATCGCGCTGGGTCTCGTGGTGCATGTCCAGGGTTTCGATTATGGTTCTTCATAGGGTCTTTTAGGGAGTTGTTACATCCTCCCCACCTTGTTTAAAATCTCGTCCTCGAGATTCACTGAAACAAGTATGGATATTTTCGTTTCATCTCTGATTCTAATTCCCAAGTATATTCTATTCCTCGTTTCGAATCCCATTTAACTTTTAACAGAACTAATCTCTTATGTTTGAGATTCTTGACCTTCATATCTTCGATTTGTAAAGGTTTCTCAACAAATTTTAATTTTTCACGTGCCTCTACATCTTGAAGAGGTACCATCAAAGATTCGTCAGCAAAACATTTTCTTAGATTACATACATGAAATACATCATGTGTACCATACATTTCTTCTGGTAACTGTAGCTAATAAGCTACTGGTCCAATTCACTTGATAATCTCAAATGATCCAACATATCTTGGGCTTAACTTTCATTTCTTACCGAATCTGACTACTCCTTTCCATGGAGAAAGTTTTGACAATACTTTGTTTCCAACTTGAAATTCCAATGGCTTACGTCGATTATCTGCATAACTCTTTTGACGATCTCGTGCGATCTTCAATCTTTCTTTGACTAGAATTATCTTGTCAGTTGTTTCTTGTATAACCTATATCGAAAACGAACTGAACTTGTAGTTTTAGGTTTATATAATGGATTTATGTTTTACATTAACCATATATAGGTTTTTTTACCAAGGTAAATTATGTTTATAGCAAAATGATCTTTGATAAAATTATGTCACTAGTCTGTTAGACTTCTACATTATAATGGCCTTAGTGATCAATGCATTGAACCTAACCATCATGACATTATTATCCTATAAGCCTTTATTTGATGGACATAATGGCATAAACAAGAATTTGTAGGGTTACCCTTTGGGTGTCCATAAGATGAGAATAAAAGGAGACTAATGATAAACCAAAAAGTACTCTCTCCATTTTTTACTTCTCTCTAAATCTTTATCCATCCAAAGAGGACACCCTAAAGTGGAACCAAGAACACCTTGACAGGAAGTATGGCTTCATCATCATCTTCGGCTAAGATAAGCATTCCCACAAGTAAGTCCCTATTATGTTTTAATGATATAATCAACATGTGGTATCAGAGCTATGTTGATTATATCGGTTCAATCATGTAAATAGACCGGATATTGATGGATATTATTTTTCTGGTCGAACAATTCTTGCACTGCAACATAAAACCATTTTGATGATCAAATGCAAATTTATCCAACATTGAAGTTAATAATAAAAAAAATTGATTTATAATAACTCTTATGCAAATCGCACATCAGGTTAATTTGAATGTATATGTTTATTGGATATGAATCGTTTAAGTGTCTCTATATCTGTGCGATTTCCTAATTGAAACTGACACCTAATTTTTTTTTTTCAATAAATTAATACATGCATGATTACATAATGGTTTTCATTCTAGTATTTTGTGCCATACAATATTGAATTGAATTTGATGCCATATTATTTAAAGGATACAAAACTCTTTTGTATGCATATCATATGGATTTCAATAATATCATGTTAAAACGATGTGTTTTGGATTGCCATATAATATCTTTATTTTTTTTTCTTATGTTGAAGTTTCTTATTGATAACTATCTCATATAGATATGAATTGATGTTATGGATATTATTTACATATTCTGTACAAATCTTTTGACGAAACAGTAAAAGGAATAATGTTTTACTATTATTTTATTTTCATATAAATCAAATAATGCTTATAATATCAGTTGATTATTTCCTTTGATTTTAATAATAAGGAAAATAAAATCAGTTAGAATATTTTTCCTTAATTCAATTAAAATAATGATTTAATCTTTTAATCATATGTCTTAAAATAATGATTTTGATATAGGAAAATATTTTATATATAATTATGTGTATGACGATGAACCTAAAGGCAAATTGTCTAATGATATACACAATGATTATAAGCCTAATTACATAGATATATCATTTCTTGCCCAAAGGTGTTATGGTATATTTATGTGCTTTATTTTTTTCTTTATCGTATATGAATTTTGGTCAAAGCTAAAGCGAAGCCAAAATTCATATGGGACATTAAGATAGTCCATTTATAATATATGTTCATAATATGTGAATTTTGGTCAAAGCCAAAGCGAAGCCAAATTTCACATAGAACATCAAGATAGTCTCTATCATTTACGTACATTCACAATACATGAATTTTGGTCAAAGCCAAAGCGAAGCCAAAATTCATATAAGACAATCAGTCAGTCTATTATGGTATGTTTATAATACATAAATTTTGGTCAAAGCCAAAGCGAAGCCAAAGTTTATGTAAAACATCAAGACAGTATTTTATTTATGTATGCTCATAATGTCTGAATTTTGGTCAAAGCCAAAGCGAAGCCAAAATTCAGATAGGATCTTAATTAATCTATTATTTTGGTGTTATAATAGATTTTATCTTCAATGTACTTATTATCTTTGTCTGCCTTACTTGATTACCCCTAAATAGATTACTCCAACTCTTCTGTTTGTATTGATCTAGCATCCACTTTTAGCCCTAGCCTTGGAATTGAATTATTGACTGGGGCAAACTTTGCCACATGGAGGGATACGGTTAAACTTACTCTTGGTATGGTGGATCTTGATTATGCCCTGAGGCATGACCCTCCTGCTGCTCTGACTGCTGAAAGCACTCCAGATCAGAAAATAGAGCATGAAAAGTGGGAAAGGTCTAACAGAATGTCTCTTATGGTTATCAAGAATTCCATCTCAACTGCCATTAGGGGAGCTATACCTGATTCAGAGAATGCCAAAGAATATATGAATTCAGTTGAGGAGCAATTCAAGGGATCTTCTAAAGCACATGCGAGTTCTCTAATTTTGAAGATGCTTACCACAAAATATGAAGGGACTAGTGGTGTGCGTGAGCACATAATGATGATGAGCGACATGGCCCATAAGTTAAAGGGATTAGACATGGAAATAAGCGATGGTTTTCTAGTACACTTCATCATGACTTCTCTTCCTGCACGTTTTAATGCTTTTAAGATCAACTATAACACTCAGAAAGACAAATGGTCAATGAGTGAGCTGATAGCAATGTGTGTGCAGGAGGAGGAACGTTTGAAACTAGAACAACCAGAAGTTGCTTATATCGCTACCACTAAGTCAGTAAAAAGGAAGGGAAATTTTAAAAGGGAAAGTTCCAAAGTCCAGAAAGCTAATTCAAATACTGTTTCCAGCCCTAATGTCTCCAAGGGACAGTCTCGTTGCAAGTTCTGCCACAACAAAGGGCACTTGCAACGAGATTGTTCAAAATTCAAGGAATGGCTGGCTAAGAAAGGTACTGACGCATTTATGATAATTGAATCCTTTAATATTAATGTACCAATTAACACATGGTGGGTTGACTCTGGTTCAATGGTTCATGTTACCAATTCTACACAGGGATTCCTTACAACCCAGAGGCTGGAAAGAAACCAAAGAACACTTAGAACAGGAGGGGGAGAAGAACTTGAAGTTGAGGCCGTAGGAACCATGCAACTTATTATGAAAAATGGTCATTGTATTAAACTTTATGATACATTATATGTACCGAAAATTACTCGGAATTTAGTATAGTATCAAAGTTAGACAATGATGGTTTTGAAGTTTTACATGGGCATGGAAAGGTCACTATTAGTTTAAACTCCCAAGTTCTTGGTTGTGGTTATCTGGATGGAAATCTCTATAAGTTAGAACTAGATGATAGCTTTTCGAACTCTTTGTTGTCATATAACGTAAATGAGAAAATCAACAAACGAAAAAGAAAATGAAAACATGATTTGGAAACATCATCTAAGTTGTGGCATCGACGTTTAGGCCACATCTCACGAGACAGAATGATAAGACTCGTGAAGGATGGTGAATTACCAGATCTTGATTTTAGCGATTTTGGAACATGTGTTGAATGCATTAAAGGGAAAAAGACTAATAAAAATAAAAAGGGTGCCACAAGGAGTTCTGGATTATTAGAACTCATACACACTGATATTTGTGGACCTTTTCCACCTGGCATTACTGGCCATACGTCTTTCATTACTTTCATAGATGATTATTCTCGGTACATGTACCTGTATTTGATTAAAGAAAAATCTGAATCACTTGAAATGTTTAAAACTTTTAAGGCTGAAGTTGAAAACCAACTTAGCCGTAAGATAAAGGTAGTGAGATCAGATAGAGGGGGTGAGTATTATGGTCGACATACAGACATTGGTCAAGCTCCCGGTCCTTTCTTTAATTTTTGTAAAGAACACGGGATAGTGAACCAATTTACCATGCCGGGTACACCTCAGCAGAATGGTGTTGCTGAGAGAAGAAATAGAACCCTTATGGACATGATAAGAAGTATGTTAGCAAACTCGAATTTGCCTAAATTTTTATGGACTGAGGCATTGAAGACAGCCGTTCTAATACTAAATAGGGTTCCTTCTAAATCTGTCTATTACACCTCTTGTACATAACACTGCACCACCCCATGTTTCCGTTGAAATTAATGCTCCTAATGTCCCTAATAATGAAGGCACATCAAACTCACAAGAGCATAACCAAATCCCTGAACCAGTTAATGAACTTGTTGAACCTGAAAATCAGCTTAGGAGGTCATCAAGGCCAAGAAGGCCCACTAACTTTGATGATTATGTAACCTATCTTAATGAAGCTGATTTGGATTTAGGAAAGTATAATGATCCAACCTCTTACAGTGAAGCCATTGGTAGTGATAAATCTTCTGAGTGGAATAAAGCTATGATTGATGAGCTTGATTCCATGAAAAAGAATGGCGTTTGGGAATTAGTTGAATTGCCCAAGGGGGTAAAACCTGTAGGATGTAAATGGGTATTCAAAACCAAATTAGACCCAAATGGAAACGTCGAACGCTACAAAGCACGATTGGTTGCTAAAGGCTATACTCAAAAAGAGGGAATCGATTATCAAGAAACCTTCTCACCTGTCTCACGGAAGGATTCTTTGAGAATCGTTATGGCATTGGTAGCTCATTTTGATTTAGAGTTATATCAGATGGATGTCAAGACTGCTTTCCTTAATGGTGACTTACATGAAGATGTGTTTATGACTCAACCTGAAGGCTTTAAACCTAAAGGTCAGGAACACTTAGTCTGTAAGTTACAGAAATCCATATAAGGGTTAAAACAGGCATCACGTCAGTGGTACTTAAAATTTGATGAAATTATGAAAAAACAAGGCTTTATCAAGAATCAAGTGGATCAATGCACCTACCTCAAAATGAGTGGGAGCAACTTTGCTATACTTGTCCTTTATGTGGATGATATCCTTTTGGCGAGTGATAGTTTAGATTTGTTGCATGAGTCAAAGCGATTACTTTCGCAAAATTTTGACATGAAGGATCTCGGAGAAGCCTCTTACGTAATAGGCATCGAAATACACCGAGATCGTACAAACGGGATATTAGGTCTATCCCAAAAGGCTTATATTGATCGTGTTCTTACACGTTATAACATGCAACAATGCTCTCCATCAGTGGCTCCAGTAGTTAAGGGAGATGTTTTCGGCTCTTTTCAGTGTCCAAAAACAGAGGTTGAAAAGGAGCAAATGAGATTGATACCTTATGCTTCAGTAGTAGGAAGTTTGATGTATGCTCAAGTCTGTACTCGTCCCGATATTGCATATATCGCTGGAATGCTAGGCCGATATCAATCTAATCCCGGCCTAGATCATTGGAAAGCAGCAAAGAAAGTGTTGCGATATCTACAAGGAACGAAAGACTATAAATTGACATATAGAAGAACTGACAACTTGGAAGTAGTAGGCTATTCCGATTCTGACTTTGCTAAATGCAAAGATGATAAGAAATCGACTTCGGGGTACATCTTTATGCTTGCAGGCGGACCAATTTCATGGAGGAGTCATAAGCAACAGTTAACAACAACTTCAACGATGATGGCAGAATATGTTGCAGTGTACAATGCAACGTGCCATGGGATGTTGTTAAGAAATCTCATTACTGGACTCAAAGTCGTTAACTCCATATCACGACCATTGAAGATTTACTGTGACAACTCAGCTGCTGTTAGTTTCTCGAACAATAACAGTTCGAGCGGAGCTGGTTTATACCTCGATACAAAGTTTTTGTTCGTTCGAGAACGCGTAGAGGAAAATAATCTTTGTATCGAGCACATAAGCACTAAAGATATGCTAGCGGATCCGATGACTAAAGGTCTACCACCCAGAACTTTCCAAGATCTTGTAATGAGAATGGGTTTTAGTAAAGACCTTGTATGAAAGCATGCATTATGTATGAACGATTATTATTTCCTTGAATGTTTTATTTTGTCTATACTAATGTTTATGCGCACCTTATGATTTATAGACATAACTTATGTAAGGTAATTACTTACCCTAAGGATTTTATTTCAGTCATTTTGGTTTTATGATTAAGTGTTTTATATTGAGACTTTAGTATGACTGTTGGGGGTCTCGAATTGACTTCAATTCGAATGACTGTAACTCTTTGCTATGGTTTCAACATGAGACTTGATGAGTGTTTTAAACTTGGCCAAAATTTGTTAATACTCACCATTAGTGATCACTCGGCCAAGTGGGAGAATGTTAGACTTCTACATTATAATGGCCTTAGTGATCAATGCATTGAACCTAACCATCATGACATTATTATCCTATAAGCCTTTATTTGATGGACATAATGGCATAAACAAGAATTTGTAGGGTTACCCTTTGGGTGTCCATAAGATGAGAATAAAAGGAGACTAATGATACACTAAAAAGTACTCTCTCCATTTTTTACTTCTCTCTAAATCTTTATCCATCCAAAGAGGACACCCTAAAGTGGAACCAAGAACACCTTGACAGGAAGTATGGCTTCATCATCATCTTCGGCTAAGATAAGCATTCCCACAAGTAAGTCCCTATTATGTTTTAATGATATAATCAACATAGTCTATGTGTTACAGGGCTTCATTTGGGTGTCATTTGTGCCACATCAGCAGAATTGAGACGCGGACACCGCTATAAGTGTTCGTCGATGAGGGCACGGGGCAGGTGTTTGCTGAGGATGGCGGGTGTCGGGGCGAGTTCAGTAAGTTTATTTTTTAATTATCAATTAATATATAAACCAATCATTTCAAACCACCTCAACACAATACTACATTTTACATAAAGCCTTAATAAAGCCCCAAAACACACCTTTGGTGGTATCAAGACTTGTCTAATCTCAGATCTGAGAGGAAGAAGATGAAAGGATAAGTGAAATGACATTTATACCCTCTCATGCTTTGCATATGAGGGTTGTTAACCAAGAAATCTAACAGTGTTATTGTTAAAGGTCGATCCTGTATAAAGGTTGGTTTTGGCTGATTTCAAAATAAAAGGTATAGTTTGCAGTTTAGATGAAACATAAAGGTTGATTTGTGCCATTTTGTCATGTTTTTATATTACCCGGCCGCACACCCATCATTTTGTAGGAAAACATTATTATCTGCCATTTTGTGTGTGTGTTTAAAATAGGGAAGCCGTAAGTAGAAGAATATTCTAACGTGTGTGTTTAAAATAGGGAAGCCTTAAGTAGAAGAATATTCTAACGTGGGAGATGAATTTTACTGTATGAAAAGGCAATGAAGCTTTACAAAATCAAAACATATATCAAACCCATGTATAGTTTTACAAACCATTAACAAATGAAGAGTACTAATACAAGATTCCGGTACAGAAACTCATGTTTTAATCAAACATTTGAAATAGATCTATCTCTTTTGGAAATTGAAAGCTTTGATGCTATAAGCAAAGATAAACGCAAAACCAAGAACTAATCCGATGTGGACTCCCGCGATCGCACCAAGAAAATCATGTTTGAAGCCGAAATACCGATTGAGGTATCCCTTCACGGTCTCCCCGTTCATAAGCAAATCATCAAAATCACCAAACTGTGACACCACAAAACCATAGATTGTCCACGCCAGCGGATTACCCCAGTAGTACCATCGCCACCACACTGGAATTTTCTGTTGCATTTGGATGTAAACAGCAATGGTAAATTGGAAACAGAGATGAGGGTTAGTTAGTTAGCAAGTTAGGAACTAGCATTAGCGAAAACCTCAAGAAACTTACAGGTCGAGGGATGATGAAACCGGAAAACAGATTAAAAGCCTCATAGAAAAAGAACGCGACAATGGCAGCAATGTTGGCATTGGGGGTGATCGCGACAGTCATCATTCCATAGTAAGTCATATACAGCAAACTACAGAACTGGAAGAATGTGTACCAAAAGAATTTGGCTGCTGTCCAGTCGAATCCCATCATAGCGTAAACTATGAGACAGTAAACGATGGTTTGTGTGAAAACGTAAGGTATCTCCACCAGGGCCTAGATATATTACACGAAAGTTTCATAACCACAAACTCCAAGTGAGAAACTAACTAAAATGACACTTGCTAAAATTATACAGGTGATCACCTGAGCAAGTGCATATGGTAGAGCGGAATACATTCCGGCAGCTCGTTCTCTGTAAAAGACGGTACGTTCAATGTCTACGACTGGTTGCACCGCTGATGCATTTTGGACACTGAGGAAGAGAGAAGCCGCATACATGGAACCCATCGCGTTAAATAGTTCTTGTTGGGTTTTCCTGAAATTTTGAGTACCCAAATAGGATCAATGAAAACTAATATAACAAAGCAAGGACCAATTTGTATTTCAATCTCAAAAAGCTTGTGGCTCGAGTCTCGTATAAAGACCAATCAAAATCGGCTTGGCTTGACTTTGTTTGTAAACGAGCCGAGCCCGAGCCGAGGTAACCTCGCTCATTGACTCGTTTAAATTGAAGGCAAAATTTTGAATATAAATTATAACCCAAAACAATAACTAAAATTTTAATATATATATATATATATATATATATATATATAAATTATAAATTTTGTAGTTAATATATTTTGTATTATATGTATGTTAAAAAATATTTATTTTTGGTTTTTATATTCATAAAATTGTAAAATATACAAAATTTAAAATAAAACGAGCTGGCTCGACGAGCTAAGGAATGACTAGAGCTCGAGCTCAACATTTGAGCTCGTTGAGATAAATAAGCCAAGCCGGACTGCTCACTTAGTTGCAGCCTTAATTTCAACTTACTAATATACCTTTTACCACCGAGATCCCAGAACATTGTACCGAACATGATGGCGATAAAGACGGTGAAAGCAAAACGGACGGCAGTGTAAGAAGGGTTCCGCCAGTAAGATTGTCGTTGTTTCCATAGGCAAGCAATACTTTGGACAAAGAAAGACTGCGAGTATTGGGTCGGGAAATAGAGGTCTGCCGTACCAGGACCTGGTATGCTTAATTCAGCAATAAGGGCCTTGTTTCTCCTGTGACAATATATTGATTCTTATCACTAAACTTGTACACATATCAGATAATCGAAGTCACAATTACTCACCTATACAGTTCTGAGTTTTGGTAGATTTCAGCAAAATCGACTCCTAAAGCAAGTTCTTGAGATGATGTGCTGACTTCCAACATCCATGTTGCAGGGTTGTATCCATCTTTTATCTTTGCTACCCCTTCGATATCCTGGTACACAAATTAAAAACAGTCGGTTCTTGCATACATTTTAATACAGTTCTTTCACCACTGAAGATATTATTATTACTCCTACTCCTACTCCTACTCCTACTCCTACTCCTACTCCTACTCCTACTCCTGTTGCGTGTAATCTTGATTGTTCGGGTTGAATGAGTAGCGGGTCAGAAGTCGATTTGGGTCAACATGAAAATGGGTTACCCGAGTCAATTAGGAACGTGAGTTTTGACCGAATTGTTGGAAGAGAGTTGAAAAGTGGACGTTAATGTGAACGTTGAAATCTGCTGATTAAAAGGAGAAGACGACTTGGTATTTTAAGCATGTGGGTTTTGTTTTATCACTACAAATAGGTGTAGTTTGCAGTAGCTTTTTGTAAGTCAGTTTTGTTTCTTTGTGAAAGTTTAATAATACAGAAAGAGTTTCGTGAGTGTGTTTTCTTTTGTGTGTTTACTGTGTGTTATTTGGGGCCTGAACCAAAAACTCCTACTGCTACTGCTACTACTATTCTCTTGTTGTTGGTTTTGATCCTCTTAGCCGCACTTTATGTTACACGATTTACTACACTTTACATATGGGGGGGTCTCAATAGGAGCAGTCTCTGTGTGTATTGGATAGAGGAAATGTTTGCCCTCATCTCACCCTTCTCAGGCCTTATGACTACGACTCTACGAGTAGTTTTATGAATGGGATTTTACCAGATATGTTTACATTGTTTGTTTATTTGTTTTATCTCACTTAGATTAGATCTTACCTCAAAGTACTTGATCAGTTCACAGGAATTGCGTCCTATAGGTCCAACATATATTTCCTGCCCTCCTCTTTTCATCAAGAACAACTCATCAAAAGATTCAAATATATCAATGCTAGGTTGATGAATGGTGCACACAACCGTTCTTCCTGTGTCAACCGTGTTCCTAACTGTTCTCATCACAATAGCAGCAGCCCTAGCATCCAGCCCGGAGGTTGGCTCATCCATAAAGATTATAGACGGATTGGCTACGAGCTCCACCGCTATAGTTAACCTTTTTCGTTGCTCAGTGGAGAGCCCATTGACACCAGGCAGCCCAACTAGCGCATCTCTCAACGGATTCAACTCTACAAGGTCCATCACCTCAGCAACAAACATCTGAAAAAAAAAATCACCATCAGTCATCAGATCATAACACTAGTTTGTTAGTTAGTTAGTTAGTTAATTAACCACATGCTTTTGTCTACATTTGAAATAATGTACACTAACCATTCTGGTGTTTTCGTCAACATCTGGTGACAACCTTAGCCAAGCTGAGTAGAGCAAGGATTCATACACAGTTACATGAGGCGAATGGATGTCGTTTTGTTCACAATATCCAGAAATCCGAGCGAATGTTTCTTGTTTCTTTGGGTACCCTGAAATCCTTATGTCGCCCTCAATATACCCGCCGGTTTTTCTTCCTGCTAGTACGTCCATCAAAGTAGTTTTCCCCGCACCACTAACTCCCATTAGCGCGGTTAGAACGCCGGGTCTAAAAGTTCCACTCACTCCCTTAAGTAGCAGCAATCTATCTTCGTCCACTCCTTCTTCCCTCATTCTCTATATATAACACCCGTTGGATTTTAATTGTTTAATTGAACACTACAGTTTGGATTAAAGCAAGAAATCAGTTGTAAGTTACCTGTGGCATATCCACGGAGTATTTGACATCATTGAAAGTAAGTGACAGTGGTTGGAAAGGTAAGATCATTCCTTTCTTCTTGCTTTGGTTGCTCCCAACAGTCGATGTTAGCTCAACAACGCTCTCATCACTCTCATTCTGACTGGATACAGTCGGCCGGGACATCCCAAAAGCTAGAATTCAAAATATAAGTCACATAATGGTTGCTGTATTCAAAAGCTCACAGCTCAAGCCTCACTGAGAATCGGCTCTTTTGTAAGCAAGCCGAGCTCAATCCAAGGTAAGCTAGCTCGTTTTAATCAAAACCAAATATTTTTTATATGTATCTATATACATATACATACATTATAACTATATTGTGTAGTTTATAAATGCTGCATATGTTATAGATGTTTTTGTTTTTGTATATATCAATATGTGTAGAAAACACAAGATTTTTAAAATTAAAAAATAAACGAGTTGGTTCGTGTAACTTCAAGCCCGAGCCCAACTTGGCTAGTTTACAGCACTAACTCGATCCAACTAATATGTACTTTGTAAACATGCTTTCCTCCATGTTTATGGGAACGTCTAGTATTTAGTTCATTTGTTTATGCAGATTAACTATCACATGTTAATTGTGGTGATGAAAAGTTCCAATACCAAAATACAGAGAAAAAGGTACTCACGATCAAGATACTCTAGACATAGAGTGAAACAGATATTAAAGAGAAATACATATCCAACCGAAGCCACAACTGCAATCCAATACCAATAAGCCTCTGCGAAGAACCCTCGAGAAGTGATGATAGTTTTCCCCAGTGTCGTATCGTTTATAGGCTATAAGATGGAAAATAATTTGGAAACTAAGGTTAATTGTTGGATACTTACATCCATAAGCATATTAGAAAAATTAGAGTGACTTGCCTTATTCCACCTGTCCCCCAGAAATTCATTAACCGCGATCCCATTCATCGCATACATCATCGGAGATACCCAATAACCCCATAGCCACCACTTCTTCACATCATCTGTAATGAGAAAATTGTGTTTGTTAGCTAAACATGATAAATGTTTTCTACAAGCTAACTTGTATAAAAGCATATAATTAACTTGGTGATACTAAGATAATAACTACTAACCCGGTTAGCGTCATTGTGTTTGTTAGCTAAACATGATAAATGGACAGATAGTTTACAACTATTTTAGGAAAATTTAGTTATATTCAAGAAAAAAAAATTATATTTTCACGGATTAAAATTCAATAAAAGGTCATTTTCTTTCTACACAGTTTACCGGTTTTTATTCCCAAAGTTATAACTATAAAGTACCTCGAGATAGAATAAAGCCCCCCAATACAAAGACTATGAGAAGCGCAAATGAACCGAATGTGTTCGCAACAATCATGTCTCGACCCAACGACCCAATGAATCGAAACAATGCAGAAGACATCTGATTAACAACTAACAGTAAAAGGATTTGCTTGATGAATCTACAAAACAATAAAGATAGATTTGTTAAAAAAAAAACATAGAAGTAGATTCAATAATTTGTCATCTTTGATTTTGAAAACTAGATATAACCTTGTGAATTCGGGATCAAGTCCAATAACATAGTAGGTGAGAATAGTCCATAAGCCAACTTCAATAAACGAAATAGGAATCTTGACGATCCATGTAGGAATAGAGTATGCCCATGACGGGTAAAACATGAAGTCTCGATGTTTGTAGAACACAGGAAGCTTTGCAATCGTCAATGAAATTTCAGACATCCCGTTGAACATGATCATAACCACAGTGAAGAATAGGGAACCCATATATATTCCTCCATTTTCCACGGTGTCTCTATGCATCTTGGATCGTAAGAATACAGTCATAGACATTATCGCCATGACAAATAGCTGAAAACCAAGAGAAACAAATTAGTTGTGATTAGAGCTAACAAAGCAAAGAAAATCAAAACCTTTTGACAAACACAATAACACTTGCTTGGGTCAATTTGAAATAGTAAACAAACGAATTTCTCTTCATGAGCAACATTTCTCTCTCTATGCAAGCTTTCAAGAGCTCTTTTTTGCTTAAACCGTATTTTTCTGTCGTAAGAGCAGCTGGGTGGCTACTTGATTTGTCATAGGGAGTGGCAAGATCATCCCCGAGTCTCTTTCCAACATGGAATGACTGAAACGACTCCGCAAATTCCTTGGCAGTCACAAACCGGTAATGCTCATCTCTTCTCATCCAGTATTGTTCTTGATCTTTCCTTGATGTTACCTGCGCCCAATTATTAAAAGTATTAAAAGGATCACTCAAAGGGGTGAACCTTCGAGCAAGAGTAAGCTTGCTACCATGTGACATAGTGGTCACGGGTACAAGTCGTGGAAACATTAATTTAAAAAATGCAAGCAGGCCAGGTAAGTATATCAGGAAAAATATAAAGTTGTCATCGTTGTAGTTATTAGGCTATTATATCACATAATTAAGGCTTGTGGTGTTTAAAAAAATCATGGCGAAAAATTGAACATACTTCTTGTAAGAAATCCGCAACGCCTTTCCTCTCGGGACATTTGAATCCCATAAATTCAAAAAACTCTAGCACATTGTCGCGTGGTCCTTGGTACACAATTTTCCCATCAGTTAAAAGAATAATGTCATCAAATAAATCATAGGTCTCCGGGGCCGGTTGGAGAAGGGAAATGACAGCAGTTCCTTCAAGTATATGAAGAAATTGTCTAAGCGATTTCACAATTTGGAAAGTTGTAGAGCTATCCAAACCAGTAGAAATTTCGTCCATGAGAAGAACCTTCGATGGTCCGACAATCATTTCACCTAAAATATTTCTAAAATCAGCCTAATGTTCAAGATAGGAATGTATATATCAAAACAAATGTGTCTTTACTGTTTTACCTGTTGTAACACGCTTCTTTTGCCCACCAGAGATCCCCCTTATCATTTGATCCCCTACCAAGGTGTCTGCACAGATATCCAACCCCAACAGCTTCACAAGAAATAACTTATGTTACAACTTAACAATTGTTAATGTTTAAAAAACATTACAATATAAAGTCCATACCTTGAGAGTATAATCTGTCACCACATTAGCCTCTTGTCCTTTAGATGCCGAAGCCTTCATATTTGAAAATGAAATTCACATTACTATAAAGGAAACATAAACAAGAGATATGTGTTCCCTAATATGGATCATGTTTTGTACCTTCATGAAGATATCAATATCAGGATCGGGTTTAATGTTAGCATCTTTCTCTCTTCTTGACAACTCTGCCAACATCTCTGCAGTTTGAAGTGCAATCAACAAACTATCACAATATCTACAAAGAACAATTTGGAATGTGGCACAAAATAAATTTGATCTAACCATAACGTGATCCGACCCCTTGGCATCGTGCAGAGAAAGCCAAGGTTTCTCTGACAGTCATTTCTCCAATATGAGTATCATATTGACTAATATAAGCAGAGGTCCTTTCAGGTACAAACTCATGTAACTCATGCCCATTGTATGTCACCTTCCCAGAACTCTATAAACACATAAAGAAACATATATTTTGTACTTCAGTCCAGAACTATTATTCATGTTTACAGTTGTAACTATTGGGCCAAAACCAAAAAAGTTACAGATTAACTGAAAATATTTCAATCCAGAAAAGAAGTCACTAGGATCAATAATATACCTTAAGTTCCTTGTCGAGCTTACCAGCCAAAGCTAACAAGAGTGTCGTCTTACCAGAACTCGGAGGGCCCAAAAGTAATGTCATTCTATAAGCATGTTTTATTATGTTAGATCTAGTAAACCAAGGTAGGTAACCCACCTAGGGCTGTTAAAAAAAGCTCACTACCTGAGGCTTGCGCCAAGATCGGTGAGATTAAAGCTTGCTCGAAATCGGATCCTAATTTATAAACGCGCGAGTTGAGCTAAGCCAAGGTAAGGTAGCTTGTTGGCTTGCTCGATTCAATTAAAGCCCAAATTTTAACATATATAATTTTTAACTTAGAATATGTATGTTATTCTAGTTTGTAGTCTATAAAATTTCGTCTAGTGTGTATGCTATACTTGTTTTTAATATATCAATATGTGTAAAATATTAACAATTGAAATGAATAAAAATTTAAACTAAACAAATTAGCTCAAACTTTTTACAAGCCAAACTCAATCTCAACAATTCAGTTTGTTAAGATAACCGAGCCACGAGCTAAGCCTGAACCCACCCTTGTTTGGCTTGGCTTGGCTTTGCTTGGCTCGGCTAGTTTACACCCCTAGACCCACCCTCGAGGGGCAGTAGAGTTATATTATTTCTTTCCACTCACCTGCTAGGCCTTACAATCCCGCTAACATCGTCAAGGATGGTTATATGCTTTTTCGTATTTGGAAGCAGATGGAATAAGCTCATGAACATCTAATGGAATACAAAAATAGATGCATGTTTTATCAAATGCATGGAGGAACTCATTAGAAATATTCAATAAAGTTTTATGAATATAGAGATTGAATTGTCTACCTCATATAAATCAATATGGAAGTTTATAAAACTAGGTAAAGCTCTGCTTCCGGTTTTAACATCTGCCTCCACAGTCATATGCTCAAATCTAACTTCAATTGTTGGCAAATCAATCCCAACCCTGTGACAACCAACCGTCACTTAATAAAAGAACGGACAATTTAACTTAGGTTATAAATAATATTCTTAACCATCTTTGCATCTTAGTTACAAGATTCGTCATAAATTAACAATCAGTTGATCGTTGTCGCATCGTTGCGGCGGTTGCCACTTGCCAAATTAGCCCACATATATCCTCTGCCATGGCCCATGAAGAATTGGATGGTGAGTTTAAGAGGCCCAAGCCCATATGAGAATCTACTTACTAGAGATTTTTTTAAGAAAAAAAGGTTACCGTTTGATGACAAACTAGTTTTTAGGACCTTCGCATTGCGGCGGGTCGACACCGCTAAACTGAACTAAAAATAGACGTAAAAACGTTCAGCCACGTACGTGCGCTTTGACGTGTTAACTCATAACTTTAGACTGAAACGTAAAACATTATCATAGAAAAGAATGACTAAGTCAGAACAGTAAGAAAACCCATGTAATTATAGGATTTATTAAAATTTAAAGTAAACCATTAGAGTTATTTTGTGTTCTTGCTAATACTCCAAGGAAAAAAAAGTAAAATGTATTTCATACAATAAAAGTTTGTATACGGAGCTTGTACAGCTATACCAAACAAAAAGAATAGGTGGCGGATGTCAAGTGGAATCGACCTAGTGTAGGGACATACCGAAACGGTAACGGTACCGGTACCAAAAATACCGACATCGAAATTAGTCAAAATCTGATACCGGTACCGAAATATTCAGTATGGTACGGTACGATACCGGTATCGGTACGGAACCAGTATTTGAAGGTAAAATTCAGTATTTTACCGATACCGTACCAAACCGGTTAAAAAGTGGATACCGGTACCAAAAAAATTCGGTACGAGAAATTCGTCTTATTAAATATGGTATTATAAAAGTTTACAATAATAAGATAATATAAGTTCACATGTATGTGCTACCTCAACAACAAAAAATCCACATAATCATTTGTAATAATTAGGGCTGTAAATGAACGGAACGAACACGAACAAGGCCTTGTTCGTGTTCATTCGTTAAGGAAACAAATATGTTCACAAACGGTTCATGAACACTTACCAAACGAGATTTTATGTTCGTGTTCGTTCATTAAGGAAATGAGTGTGTTCTTGAACGGTTCACGAACAAACGAACGAAAATAAATTTGGAAAACGCGACGACTGATAAAGGTAGATGGCCCATAGAGTAGCACGGAGTAGCACTGGAACTTGAATCCCTTATTGTAGAACGGAAGTCGATCGTATTCGCCGTTGTAAATAATAAGAAAGGAAAGTGAAATGGTGCATAACAAGGTGAAAGAGGGTTTCCTAGTTTAATTTAAAATAAATAAAAGTATAATAAAATAAAAAGTATAGATAAAATATATTAAAGTATAAAAATCTTTAATTAAAGCACAAACAAATGAAAATAAACGTACGCAAATGAACGAATGTTCACGAACACCTTACCGAACGTTCACGAACACAATCGAACGAACAAGACCTCTGTTCATGTTCGTTCATTTAACTTATCGATCGAAATTTCTTGTTCATGTTCGTTCGTATATTAAACGAACGAACATAAACGAACTTCCCATCGAACGGTTCACGAACTGTTCGCTGAACGTTCGGTTCATTTACAGCACTAGTAATAATTATTCATTTTCTAATATGTGGTGTACTTGTGTAAACCAATGAGAAGAAACTAAAGGTAAATGGTAAAAATAGTGAGTGAACACTAAATTGTAAAATAATAGAAGGATAATTAGTCTTTTTTCGAATTTAATTATTAGTTATTCAAGAAATAAATATTGGATTTTAATAATCTCATCTATTCACCGTTGGTTGCCAACAGTGTCAACTTTAAAAATAATTACTGGTAGTCCCAACTATTGACATATTGGCCATTGGAGTCCAATATATTAATAGTTGGGACTGTCAGTGGTTATTTTTAAAGTTGAGATTTTTGACGGCTAATAACGAATAATTGGGATTATTAAAATCCAATATTCCATTAAAAAAATACACCACTTCAATTTGAGAAAACATAAACATAAAATACAAAAAAAAAAAAAAAAAAAAAAAAAAAAAAAAAAATCTAGGCTTCATCATCGACGGGCAGTCAAAGTACGCATAAATGTTCCACCGAAACTGCTTATCCAAGCATGAGCAAAAACCATTACGAGACTAAAAAGAATATCTTATTTAAATACAAGTTATATCAGTATGTCGACAAAACAAACTCAAAGAAATTTGTGTATTACAAGTTATTAGAGAAAAATTACATTAATAAAAAAATTAAAAAAATAATTTGATCTCCCCCGTCGGTCAACGTTCCGTGCACGGAATTAAAGCAACGAAACCGGCCATCCGAAGGGTTCCCAGGCGGTGTCTACAAGCCACCTCGGTCGTCACTTGCACCCTTGTGGTGCTGGTATACCCAATGGCGTAAGGACGTTGTCCTTGAAGTTTTGTAAAAGAACGAAAAGAGATGAAGGAGAGAAAGAGACAAATTGACATGACCACAAATATTCTTTCGTACCGTTGACGTGGAAGCAGCAACGCTGCCGTGGTGGAGAGAGGGATGCTAATGGTCTTAACAATGATTTGCTAGACAATCAATAGTTTTCAACACAACATCAAATCTTAAACTCAAACAACAAAAAAAAGGTAAATGTTGAATACCTATCAATTCTGTTCCTGAGCTTTAACAAGAACTTCTCATTATCTTCATCCGCGGTATTTACAAGCCTATCAAGTAATCGCTTTCGCTCTTCGAAGCTAAGATTATCGACATCAACTTCTTGTGGAAGTCCGGTTGATCCAAAAAGCAAACCTTTCTTCAATCGATCAAACGTTGGAAGCTTTTCAAGAGAAGCCCATACCAAAGCCTCTTCATCGTCTTCTTCACGAGTAGACCTCGAAAACACATCCATCCCAGTGTTCCTCCATAGAGAAGTACTTCCTGATCTTAAACTCCCCACTCTTCCACTGCTTCTTCTTGAACTTCCTAACCTTAAACTGTTACTAGCTTTGTAGATATCTATTCCATCCATCGTTAACACCAAGCTGCAGCTAGATAAAAAAAAAAAGTAACGATCTTTAAGACTTTCAAGTAGTTTTCTAGCTAGTAAAGAAAATAACGATCTTTAAGACTTTCAAGTAGTTTTCTTTTATCAAGAAAACACTTAAAGTAGCAAGAAAAGCTGCGAACGATGATTGTCTGTTGGAATGATACTATAATCTTTCTTATAGTACCCACTCCAATTGATATTATATTGGCCACAAGTTTCTCTGTCTATAATATAATATACAAATATAACTAATTATATATTCCAACGTTTCACACCCCATTTACAGTATGCTCATATAATGTATATATGTGTGGGCCATCGGGGGGCAAAAGTGAAAGCGCATTAATTTTAATGTTATTTTACTAATCTCGTGAAAATAACGTTAAAAGAGGACGGTTAATCATGCATCATATGGTGACGTTGATATCTGAAAGACAAAAGTGTACATACACTAATCGGTCTTTGTCCCGATTACTGAGTGTTATGTGTCTTATGTCCAAGGCTTGATGCAAAACTACTATCGAGCCGGGGGTCTCACCGGAAGCAGCTTCTCTAGTCCTACGGGGTAGAGGTAAGGCTGTCTACATCTTACCCTTCTCAAACCCTACCTTTATTTTGCTATTGGTGAGATTTATAATGATACGATGATATATACTCACGTTTCATTAGATGATTCATTGTACTTCCATTAAATGATTCATCGGCCCATCCGCAAAGACAAGACATTTGAGAACCTAACTTTTTAATTTAAGGTATTGGTTTCAAGTCTTATCTATACTACATAATAATAGAAACCTATTTGGGACACTTGTCATTCTCTCATTTAATTGATTAAAATTATTAATAATACTAAAAAACATAATATTTAATCTAAATTAATACAAATTCTTATTATTAATAATATTTAATCAAATCTAAAATCTAATCTAATACAAATTTTTATTATCAATAATATTTAATCAAATCTAATAAGAATTCATACGAATTCCAAAGTTGATATTAACTTTCAAATAATTAAAAAATCCGCCTAGCATCACAAATGTTTCTGTTAAATTCGATTAATTAATTGGTTCAACAATCACTATTATCTTTATCATAATACAACCTCTCACCTATTCAATCATATGATTTTTCAATCTTATATTAACTAAATAAATAAAGATTAATATTCAATCTTATCCAACTTTAAATATAAAAAATTCCGTTAGTTCAGATTAATATTCAATATTATCCTACTTTAAATATAAAAAAATCCGTTAGTTTTTTTAAATATATATTTTTTATTATTTGGTATATAAAATCATATTTATTCAACCCATGTAATACACGGGGGTTTTTAAAAATATTTTTTTTTATTATTTGGTAAACAATGTTACATTTATTCAATCCGTGTAATACAATGGTTTTAAAGATATATATATTTTTTATTATTTGGTATATAATATTACATTTATTCAATCCGTACAATACATATGGTTCTTATAGATATAACTTATTTTATTATTTAATATATAAAATTACATTTCTTCAACCCGTGCAACAAAGGATGCTTTTAAAAAGATAATGTTTATTATTTGGTATATAAAATTCATTTATTCAACCCGTGTAGTACACGGGATTATAACCTAGTATGAATTAAAGTATTTCTTTTTAAAAAAAATATTTAATCCGAATTAAAGGGAAACTAGGACAACAGCATGAGTCCATAGTTATTTGATTTTTAAAATGACTGTGTTGAAATGTACACTTATGAAAAGTGATAAACTGGTGTGATAAATGGATATATGTATGTATCATGTATGTTTTATGTGATATTTTCATGTATGTAACACGTGTCTGTTTATATACTTTATCTAAAATTTATATAAACTACATCTTACCACTATTAGTTTTTTCGATTACAAAAACCAAATTGGATTTACATACACTATAACCCATTAATCAACAGTATATATTAGCAATGTGACAATTAACAGACACCTTGGTTTAAAAAAGCGTGAGACACTCCGAAGCGTTTTGGTTCCAAAAGCTTTAAGCGAAACTTCAAGCGTGAAGCGAGAGCTTCACGTATACGAAGCGCTCAAAATAAAAAAAAATATATTTCTACACATCAATATGACATGTTCTACTTGTTAATCAATAATAAACACAAAAACATGATTAAAAACACACTTAACACATAAAAAAACATAATTAAAATTTAAAACATAAATTAAAGTCGATTATTGGAGAAACTATGAAGAATTGAGGGAGGGGAGGGTGGGAGCGGCTGAAGATGTTTACTAACGTTCTTTTTTTAGGGTAAAGAAGTAGCGGGCCTTAGTTAAACCCTATTAGAGACTATTGGGCCTAAATTAAAAACCTGAATCTGACCTGGTTGGGCTGAAGCGTCGCTTCAAACAGATGGCGCTTCGGGCTTAAAGCGCGCTTCAAAACGCTTCACGTGATTTATGGCCTCGGAGCAAAAAAAGCGACAACCGTAGCGCTTCATCGCCTCACGCTTTAAGTTCGCTTAAAGCTCGCTTTTTTAAACCAAGACAGACACAACTTTCGTTTTTGAGCATTCCGTCTCTAAGAAAAGAAGTAATTTCGTTTGCCCTAACTTTCATTCATGTTGTTTCAAAACAATTAACGACATTCTAATTGAGATAAAAATTAGTTAACATACTTTTTATTCTATTTACTTTTTAATAAATTTGATTTTTTCACTAAAAATGTGTATGTTAACCTTGTACAAAAATTAAATACGCGTGTGTATATATTTTTCTTAGCGTTTCGGTATAAAAGTCATTGAAAACTTTTCAATAAAAATGTGTATGTTAACCTTGTACAAAAATTAAACACACATGTGTGTATATAATTTTTTTAGCGTTTCGGTATAAAAGTCATTGAAAACGAAGTTGTATTCAAAGTGAAATATTTTTTGGTATCATTGACTATAGCGAGAATATCCCTCTGAACGGCTTCATACATACTAAGTATGGCGTTGATTGTTTTAACCTTCACCCTTCTCCTGTCAGAGAACTTTAGGACGAAACGTCTCTCCGACATCTCAAAACTCCATTCAATAACCTGGCCATTTTTTCTAAGTTGTATGGCGTTTTAGATAATGTGTCGCGTGTTTAGAGAATGTGTGGAGTGTTAAGTTTGTTTACCTGTTCTACTTATATAATGACCTTTTTTGGATAGAGGTAGATATATGTTTTTGACGCTAAAAAACAATAGTAATTATATTTTTTGATGTGTATTTTTTTGTATCTTTTGTCGTGCCATATAGGATGCAGACCTATAATGTGACAGGTAATTATGGCATTTTGAAAATATTAAAAAAATTCAATTGCCATGGTGTGGTTCTTAATATAATAAATATTAGTAATAAAGTTTCCGTCGTTTTCAGTTATTGTTTGTTCAGCTTTTATCTGTTAACGATGTAACACGTCCGATCTTTAGGTTTTGGCATTATGTGCTTAGTGGCGTTTAGATAAAGATGGTACATTGTTCTATTCTCTTGCACATTGTTTTATACAATTCAGTTAATTTTTGGAGTTTTTTAATAATAATTGTTTAAAGTAATTTTATAATAGGTTTGGCGTTTGGTGTTTGTGGCATCTTGGCGTTTTATAAGCAATTTACATAAATAATGTATTTTATTAGTGGAAAATTAGATAACAAACCACAGAAAATGACCACCAAAAAAATAGAAACAAAAAAAAATTAAAAATGTTAATCCAATTTATCATCTAAATCTTCACTATCATCAGTCTCTTCTTCTTGAAGTTTTTGTGCCTTGAACCTTTGAATACCTTAGATAAATATCGATTTCCCTACACAGCTGAAACGCTCGGCTCTATACGAAGCTGATCAGTCAGTAAAATATGGCGTTTTGGTTTTTGTTGTGATCTATTGTTGTTCGTCGTTGAAGTGGTTTTGTGGATTTTGGAAACATAGATCGATGTCGTATGTGTGGATGTTATTTGGTCGTCATCCTCATTATCATCATGGAGTCCAGAATAGCATTTACACTAGGATCGGTCTCTTCTTCTCATCCAAACCTTCTTCAAGAACAAAGCACACAAAATGACATATCACTGTCATCAGTCTCTTTTTCTTGAAGATTTGTCTATCTCATTGATCAAAATCTTAATGAGTTACCTCCCTCACCTAAGAATCCATTTGTAACAATCCTCAATTAAACCGACACCCTAATATATTTTAAAATGTCCCAATATGTAACCTGTACGTGAAAACCGAGCCGAAATAACAAGGTAACATTTAAAAATAAATAAAAAAACAAGAAATATTAAGTTGAGGCGGGCCGCGTAGGACCCCGCCCCAACCTTACGCGGGCGGTATCAAGGTTAGACCTGATTTCGTTGATTTCATTAAGTTCAGGCGGGCCGCGTAAGATATTCGATTACTTCACGCGGGCCACGAGAAGCCCAGAATGTGGCAAAGCCCGGCGCGGCACGTGGCCCAACACCCGGCAGACCTATGTGATGACCCAGCTAAGCTACTCGTTGACCTAGGGTTGACGCGGGCCGAGTAAGGCTTTGCCTTATCTTACGCGGGCCGCGAGAGAGTCGGGATCAGCACCTATAAATAGAACGCATCGGATCTCAGTCGAATTCGCTCGTTTTCATTTCTCAGTCTCAAATTTCTGAATAGTGGAAGTAATACGCGGGTATTATACCCCCTAAATAGCGAGGTTCTGCTACGATGTAAGTATCATAACCCCTGGACACGTATTAGATACTCTGCCCGATTGATCTAGGGTTCCGTAACGGTTGCCGTGGTTCTGCCCGACGTAGTCGTTGGAATGCCATCTCGGGGAGGGTATTACTAATGTTAAAATGGGTTATTATACTAACACGCGTGCATTTGTGTAATTTTTAGATTTTTCCCAGGAAATCTTTACTGATAACTCTAAGACAACAATGTGAGTTGATCCACTTTTTGTAAACCTTTTGTTAATTGTTACAAAACCTTAAATACTTTTCCATGCGAATAACAGTTATTGAATATTTGTAAGAATACAATTATCGTGGGTATGTTGGGGTTTTGTATACGAAATTTGTTACCATCTGGTCAAGGAGTAACATTTCCACAAGTCAGGTCTGACAGTACCAACGGGTGATAATTGGTATAACTTGGAAACAAATGTAATTGCGAGATCGCCCTCAATACTGTACACTATGAAATGGTTTCCAGTATTTCCCACTGACAAAATATTTTTTTAAAATGCGTTTCAGGTAACAATATGTGAAAGCCAAATAGAAGCCAGCTGGACAGCACTGAAGGCTTGGAAAAGTGGCAATATAGTCACCTAAGAATACAATAGATGTTTCTTAAATAAAAATAGGATTTATTCCTATAAAAGTGTGTATACTGAAAACTTGGGTTTTACCCATGTGTTTAATGTTATAAAATGTGGTGGTTTACTCTGATAAAATATTTCCTAACTACGGTCCTGATGAAAATTCCCGCTGCCAAATTGGACAATAACGCGATACCACCGAAACTGGCTCGCGGCCGCCCGTTCCCGGGGACTAGGGATCGGGGGTTGCGACAGAAGGTGGTATCAGAGCTATGCCACTGATTCAGCCACAGAAGTGTTCTGCTGACATCAAAATTCAAAGTGTTAGGAAATAAATAACAGAAATACGTGTATAATTGTATTTTCTTGTTATGTGTTATCTGACTATTTGTTAGTTTACAATATGAGCGACCAAGGACCATCTGACGCGTATCGTCAATTGTCTGGTTCACCTAGCAGCGAAGGTGCCTCTTCTCAGCCTGCCCTTTCGGGGTACTCTGCTGATACAGAAGAAGGAATATTCGTATTTAAGGCTCAATCTGAGAGCCATTTCCTCAGAAAAAGAGGGGATGGTTCAGTAGGGGAGCACACGAGCGTAGAAAGCGTATGAAAAAGTTACAAGACCAGAGAGCACTAGCCGCAGCTAAAAGAGAAACCCATGCATATGCCCGAGATATGCTTAATAGGGGTATAGCTAATATCCATATCTTAGCAACCACTGCAGCTGACCTGAACCTGGAGCAAATGTTAGCACCCCAACCACAACCACAAATTCCTGATCAACCCATGGAAATAGAAAACCTTGGAAATCAAGTGAAAATGTATGATTTCAACCCGGATGAGATACCTAGGGTACCTGCACCAAATCCCCTAGATCCAAATTATGATCCCTGGTGGGATGATGTTAGGGACTATGTGCAACGCTACCTGATTCACGAAGATGTGCCAATGTCCAACCTAGGAACCTATCCAGGGTTAGATACTCTAGATCCCTATTTTAATAACGATGCATACATTAGGGAGCTCTTAGAAAATCCTTACCCATACCAGGCCCCTATACCTCCATATCAGGAACCCGCACCCCAGATTCCGAACCCAGTCCTAGAACCCGCACCCCCAATGAGTGCAGAAAACGTACAAGAACTTAGGACTTTCGGTGAGGAAATTTTAGAAAGCAGTGACAGAATGCGACAGGTGGGAGAGCATCTCGTATGGAAATACGATGAACGCAATATGGATTTTTGGATGAATCCATATCCCTGAATCTATGGTGGGAACGGTAGAAATAATAATAATAACATAATAATATATGTGTGTATGTGTTAAAAAAAACTACGGATGCATACTACTAGTAGTGTAGTTTTAAATTTCAGTCGGTATTGTAATTTTTATCTCAGTACTGGTGTGTAATAGATGCATACTATATGAATAGAATAAGTCGCAATGCTCGATGCTTTTGACCAAAAGTGTGTGACATGTGATTGGCTATATTCAAATATTATTGGAAATATTAATATGTGATAAATGTTTAAAATTCAGATTGACAACGAAGTGAATTAGGAAAACCAGAATGATAACATTCAGAACGACAATCACTCGAATAATGATAATCTGAATAACGAGAATCCGAACAACAATAACAATGGAAACCAGGTGAATAATAGTGCCCTTCAACATATAGTGGCACAAGGAATCATAGATGCAATGCCATTTATTATCCAAAATGTTAAGGAAGCCGAAAATAAAAGCAAACATAGCAGTAAGCGACCAACTGAACCAGAACACAGCGTGAACAATGGACCCGTACTTCCGGTGCCCATTCCCAAAAGAAGAAGAACCATGCCATATGGTTGTTCTTACAAAGAATTCTGGTCCTGCAAACCAATAGAATTCTCGGGCAATGAAGGACCCATTGCAGCTTTACGCTGGATAGAGAAAACTGAGGCTGTTCTTAAAATAAGCAAGTGTGCTGAAGAAGATAAGATAATGTTTGCTTCTAGTCTGTTTAAGAATTCAGCCCTAGAATGGTGGAACACTATCCTCCAGTCAAGAGGAAGTGACAGGGTGTATAACATGGAATGGGAGGAATTTTAAAATATGGTAGAAAGGAAGTTCTGCCCTCCCAATGAAAAAGAGCAGATAGAAAATAAGTTTCTGAACCTTAGAATGACCAGGGTAGATAGTAAGGGTTATACTACCACATTCTTTGAATATGCTAGGATAGTGCCAACCCTTGCATCACCTGGACCGGTATTAATCTCCCGATACATCTGGGGATTAATTGGAGAGATTAGACATGTAGTCAAGGCAGCTAGACCCCAAACCGTAGAAGAAGTTGTAGAACTAGCCAATACCTTGACTGATGAACTGGTACGTACTAGAGAAGAAGATCAGAGGAGAAACCTAACCCAAAGGCTTACTCAAGAATTCCGTTCTGGGAATTCCAACCGTAGGAATATAGGTTCTACCTCTGCACCAAACTGCAGGATCTGCAAGAAGAAGCATTCTGGAAAATGCTTTACTCACTGCAATTACTGCAAGGCACCAGGACACAAGGAAGAAGATTGCAGGAGGAAAACCAGTAATGGATTGTGCTTCAACTGTGGAGAAAAAGGTCATATCAAGCCAAACTGTCCAAAGTTAGCTCCAACTGCAAACAACAAGAACACTAAAAATGCTAGAGCATTTGTTCTAACTGCAGATGAAGCCAAGATGATCCCGGACGTCATAGCTGGTACGTTCTTAGTTAATGATATTTTTGCTAAAGTATTATTTGACTCTGGTGCGAATCAAAGTTTTATTAATACTTCGTTTTACAAACTTCTAAATCAATCATTAACTAAACTACCACAAGAATGTCTAGTAGAGACAGCAAATGGAGAAACCGTTAGGATTTCTGAAATCTTGCAGGGAGCAAGAATAGAAATTTTTAATCAAAAGTTTACTGCAAACCTCTACCCAATGAATCTGGCAGGATTTGATGTTGTGTTAAGAATGGATTGGTTAATAGCCAATAAAGCTAATATTTTATGTGATCAAAAGTCAATTCAAGTAAATTCACCAAGGGGTGAAAAGATCACAATTAAAGGAGATAAACCATCTAGATCCACTAAATTCATCTCTGTGATGAAAACTGCAAGTTATATAAGAAAAGGATCTATAGGTATTTGATTTCTATAATCACTAACACTAAAGGAAAAGAACTAAAAGACATTCCAGTAGTGTCCCAGTTTTCAGATGTATTTCCAGAAGAATTGCCAGGATTACCGCCAGACCGGGAAGTTGAATTCAGAATTCACCTACTACCAGGAACAGCACCGATTGCCAAAGGACCTTACCGTTTGGCACCCGCTGAAATGCAGGAGCTAAAGAAACAATTAGAAGAATTGTTGAAGAAAGGATTTATACAACCAAGCTCATCGCCATGGGGAGCACCAATACTGTTTGTCAAAAAGAAAGACGGATCAATGCGTATGTGCATCGATTACCGTTGTGACACTCTAGGTTTTTCCGAACGAACACCTTGTAATATTTTGTGTATATAAATATTATTAAATGAAAACGTGACCTTTGTGCATGATATGTGATGTATGTATGTATTATATATATATATATATATGAGAGCCGAGACCACGACCCGAGACCATGACTCGCAACCACCCGGTTGCGAGTGGGCCGCTTGGTCTCGAGTGGGCCTTTGGGCCGTAACCGGTTTGGGCCGAAACCCTTAGCCTATGTTGAACCTTGTTATATAATCCCACTTTTCCCCACTTGCTTCATTTTACACACACCCACACTTCTCCTATTCTCTCTCAACTAGAAACCCCAAACAAACAACATTCCATCTCTTCCAACTTTCGGTTCAAGCTCAAGAATCTCGGACAAGAATCTCGGACAAAATCATCACTCGGACACTCCATCTTCTCGGTTCCTTTCTCCTTGTTTTCGGCTCATTCTTCTTCTTCACAACCGGTTAGTGTTGTTACTATGTGCATGAGATTTATGTATGATGTATGAACTAGAAATGCTTGGTTAGTAGTATTATGCATGATTTTAGGATGATTTGTGAAGTTTGACACTATGTGTAAACCACTATGTTTGAATGCTTGATGACATGTTCAAAATGACTAACAAATAGTAGTCTAAGAATGATTATGGCTAAACACACTATGCTTCATTGTTCTTGCAAAATGATGATGTTAAACTTAAGATTTCGGCTATGTAATGCATGTTTCTTTGTTCTTGCATAATGATCTTGATGAAATATGTAAGTTTTGGTTCATAAAATGAATGGTTATGTTGGACATAAAAACCCTAGGATGTTGAATATGGATGAACTTGTTATAAACATGTTGAATAATGGTTGAGTATTTGAAAACCCTTGTGATTTGATCCATATTTGGTTGATAGACAGTTTGGGTAAGTTGTTAGTTAAACCCTATTGGTTGTTTCCTGATTTGGGGACTGATGTCTGGTACCAACTAACCTGACTTAGTCTGCATCATCACGTGTACATGAAAGGGACATTTTACGACTCGCAACCACAGCATTCCGACTCGAGACCACGCAGTTGCGACTCGCAACCATAGCATGACAAGTCGAAACCACGTGATTGCGACTCGAGACTATGACCGTTGCGACTCGCAACCACAGCGTGATGACTCGAGACCACGCGGTTGCGACTCGCAACCACAACGTGACAAGCCGAGACCTCCTGGTTGCGACTCGAGACCGCCTGGTTGCGAGTGGGCTGTCCATTTTGGTTATTGGGCCGATATGTGTTTAACTTGGACTATCTGATTGACTGGGTTATGTATTGCTGTTGACTGCTTAAATGTTTAGGCCGGCCCAATAACCCCACGACTGTTTACTTGTATGCTACGTGCCAGTTATGTGTATAGATTTTTTATGTGAATGCTTGTACACCGAACCTGACCTATACCGGTAACCATGTTAGGACGTGGTGACCAACGTGATTGACAAGTAACCTAAACCTACCGAGCAACCCAAGGTGAGTTCACAACTTAAAAGCATGCGTCCCGGTGGTTTGGGACACGAGACTAAAACAACCCTATCCCCTTGTAAAAGGGGATACCATTTACATACCTTCCCTAGTTATTGGGAACAAAACTTACCTTTCCTTCCCGGGTATTGGGAAACCTTTTGGTTAATTACTGTTTATACGGATTGCAACTAACGGCACTAAACGAAACTCTATCACTCAAGTCCCTACTACAAATACCGATTAGTCGCCGGGGCCAGGCGAACGGGTTATTAGTTGATAGCGCTATTTAGGTGTTTACCAGCCTCACACCGTGCCCTGGTTTGGGATCGGTCGTGAACTAATGTACTCAGGCATCCGTCAATGATGATAGAACATTGGCATCGGGGCATCCTGCGGAAACGCAACGGTTACCTAGTGTTCGATATTGGAAAAACAGTTTAGTCGCTAACTTTTGGGGTAGCTCCCCATGGCATGTATAAACGGATAAATTAACTGGTGAAACAAGTTTTTGGTAATTAAAACTGGACAACTAGTGAACTCACTCAGCATTATTGTTGACCCCTTACTGCATGCTTTGCAGGTAACCAGTGACAAAGGAGCTTGCTGCTTGGGAACGAGTAGTGTCTGTCCACCCTTGTGTTGGGTGTTACCTTATTTTGAACTATGAACTTGTTTAAACTACCTACTTATGCTTCCGCTACTTATTAACTGTTTGAACTTAAAACCTTAAACTCTGAACTCGATATTTGCTAAACCTATGGTTACTAAGTATTACCTTTGTTACCAATTTTAATTATTCAGTATAATTGGTGGCTGGATCCTGGTCAGTCACGCCCTCGAAGCGGGTGTTATCCGCAGGTGGATTTCGGGGGTGTGACAGATTGGTATCAGAGCCATTGGTTATAGTGAACTTGGTTTTAAAAAGGGGAAAATCTTTTTGGAGAAAACCAGACTATAACCCGTGACTCGCGACGACACTACACTCCAAGTGCAAGGCTCAACACTTTTGACCTCATAGCTCGGACCAGTGTTTACTTGTTTGCTTACTTTATGTTTCCTGTTTTACTGTATGTACTAGTGTGCCTAATTAGATAGATACACCTCTCTCTCTTCTATCTCATTCTCGTTACACTACGGCATCACACTCATACTGTGTTTTTCTGGTTATAAGACAATGAGTGGACGTGGAAGAGGAAACATCAACATGACACAGGCTCAGTTCACTAACCTGCTCAACACAGTGGCTGCAGCTTTCGCAGCTCACCCTATAGGTCAGCATGCACCTGCGCAACCACCCGTGTGTACTTTCAAAACTTTCATGGATTGCAAGCCTCTCCCTTTCAACGGCACTGAGGGTGCCATAGGTCTTCTACATTGGATTGAGAAAATTGAAGCTGTTTTTGCTGTTTGCGAGTGTCCCCCTGCAAATTGGGTGAAATTTGCTACTGCTACGCTTGAAGGAAACGCGCTTTCTTGGTGGAAGGCGCAAATTCAGATGTTTGGGTTGGAAACTGCTAATGCTACTGCGTGGGAGGATTTCAAGGACATGATTAAGGAGGAATACTGTCACCGGGATGACATCCACAAGCTTGAGAATGAGTACTATGAGCTCAAGATGGTTGGGTCAGAGATTGAAACCTACACCAAGCTGTCTAATGACTATGCTGCTCTTTGCCCAAACATGTCTCGACCTATGTATCGAAGAATCGAACTGTACATCAAGGGTTTGTCTCCAGAAATTCGAAGCCATGTAACTTCAGCCAACCACACTACCATTCAGCCGATCGTTCGGCTCGCTCACAAACTTACTGATCAGGCCGTAGAAGAGGGCCGATTGCCCAAAAGGATCAGTGCTACTGTCGGAACTTCTAGTGACAACAAGAGTAAGTGGGAAGGAAGTCAGGGCAAGGATGCTAACCCCACTCAGGCCCCAGCACAGCAAAGGAAAACTGAAAACAACATAGGCACTCAGCAACAGGGTGGCTACCGGGGAAGCTACCCTAAGTGCAACAAGTGTAACAGACACCACAATGGGGCATGTAACAAGGGCCAGTGTCAGCGATGCCACAAGATGGGGCACGAAGCCAAGGATTGTAGGAGCCAGTTCCCAGCAAGACAGAATCAGCAACAACCTCAACAGCAACAGCAGCAAGGAAACGACCGAGCATGTTTTAAATGTGGGGCAACAGGGCACTTTAAGAAGGATTGCCCTGAACTGAATCAGAACCGCAACAATAATCAGGGAGCTGGGAACAACAATCAAAACAACAATGCTGGGAATGGTGCTAGAGGAAGGGCTTTCGTGATTGGAGCTGGTGAAGCAAGGAATGACCCCAATGTCGTGGCGGGTAAGTTCCTACTTGATGATCGTTATGTTTCTGTGTTATTTGATTCCGGTGCCGATGCTAGTTATGTATCCCTACGTATTAGTAAGAAGCTTAAGCGTCCGCTTTCGTTACTAAGTTCTCTTCATATCGTCGAGTTAGCTAATGGTAGAAACATCGAGGCCTCACATGTTGTCAAAGGCTGCAAACTAGAGTTGTCTGGTCAGACATTTAGTATCGATCTTTTCCCTGTTACTCTTGGAAGCTTCGACGTCGTTATTGGTATGGATTGGCTATCCAAGCATCGCGCTGAGATCCTCTGTCAAGAGAAAGCAGTTCGTATTCCTCGCCGTTCTGGCAAACCCCTCATTGTACAAGGTGGCAAAGGTGGAGAAATCTCCGGCGTCATCTCTTTCTTGAAAGCCCAGAAGTGTTTACAAAAAGGGCACACCGCTATCCTAGCACTTGTCACCAACACGCAGGAAAAGGAAAAGAGGATTGAAGATTTTCCAGTTGTGCGTGACTACCCTGAGGTATTTCCTGAGGAATTACCTGGACTCCCTCCCCACCGTCAGGTCGAATTCCAAATCGAGCTAGCTCCCGGAGCAGCGCCAATAGCTCGTGCACCTTATCGACTAGCCCCCGCAGAATTGAAGGAACTCTCGACTCAACTACAGGAACTTTTGGATAAAGGGTTTATTCGCCCTAGTTCGTCACCCTGGGGAGCACCGGTACTCTTTGTTAAGAAGAAGGATGGCACGTTCCGAATGTGCATTGACTATCGTGAGCTGAACAAGGTTACCATCAAGAATCGTTACCCTCTCCCTCGAATCGATGACCTATTCGATCAACTGCAAGGATCAAGCTACTATTCTAAGATTGAACTGCGATCAGGCTACCATCAGTTAAGGGTCCGTAATGAAGACATCTCCAAAACTGCATTCAGAACTCGTTAAGGTCATTATGAATTCCTCGTTATGCCCTTTGGAATGACCAACGCCCCTGCAGTATTCATGGATCTTATGAACCGAGTGTGCAAACCCTACCTCGACAAATTTGTGATCGTGTTTATAGACGACATCTTGATCTACTCGAAAAGTCAGGAAGAGCATGAACAGCACCTGCGCCTTATCCTCGAACTGCTTCGCAATGAGCAACTGTATGCCAAGTTCTCGAAATGCGACTTCTGGCTTCGAGAAGTCCATTTCCTTGGGCACGTGGTTAACAAGGATGGGATTCACGTCGACCCTGCAAAGATCGACTCTATAAAGAATTGGCCTACCCCTAAGACTCCGACTGAAGTCCGCCAATTCTTAGGGCTAGCGGGATACTATCGAAGATTTATCATGGGATTCTCAAAGATCGCTCAGCCTCTCACGGCTCTTACTCAGAAGGGTATGGTTTATAAGTGGGGTGAAACTCAGGAAACCGCGTTTCAGAAACTAAAGGATAACCTTTGTAGTGCTCCTATTCTCTCGTTGCCTGAAGGCACTGACGACTTCGTGGTTTACTGCGATGCATCCATCCATGGGCTCGGTTGCGTGTTAATGCAACGCGAGAAAGTTATTGCCTACGCCTCACGACAACTTAAGACACACGAAAGGAACTACACAACGCACGATTTGGAGCTGGGGGCAGTGATCTTTGCGCTTAAGATATGGAGGCATTACCTGTACGGTACCAAGTGCACCATTTACACCGATCACAGGAGCCTCGAGCATATCTTCAAGCAAAAGGAATTAAACATGCGACAACGTCGATGGGTCGAACTTTTGAATGATTATGAATGCGCCATCAAGTATCATCCGGGCAAGGCCAATGTCGTGGCAGACGCCCTCAGCCGAAAAGACACTATACCAAAGCGCGTGCGAGCATTGCAACTTACCATCCAGTCTAATCTCCCTACCCAAATTCGAAATGCCCAGATTGAAGCTTTGAAACCGGAAAACATCAGGGCTGAGTCCCTGCGAGGATCGAGGCAGCAACTAGAACAAAAAGAAGACGGCGCCTACTATGTGGCAGGGCGCATTTGGGTCCCACTTTACGGAGATCTACGAGAGCTTGTGATGGACGAAGCCCATAAGTCCCGTTACTCAGTACATCCTGGTTCAGATAAGATGTACCACGATCTAAGAACCACTTACTGGTGGCCTGGCATGAAAGCCCACATAGCAGCTTACGTTAGCAAATGTTTGACCTGTGCAAGAGTCAAAACTGAGTATCAGAAACCAGCAGGCCTCCTCCAGCAACCGGAAATCCCGAAGTGGAAATGGGAACAGATTTCCATGGATTTTGTTACGGGACTACCTAGATCTCAACGCGGGAATGATACTATTTGGGTGATAGTAGATCGATTGACTAAGTCTGCACACTTTCTGGCTATTAAGGAAACAGACAAGTTTTCTACCCTAGCAGAAATCTATTTAAAGGAAGTAGTCTCCAGGCACGGGGTGCCAACTTCTATTATTTCCGACCGAGACGCTCGTTTTACTTCCGAGTTGTGGCAAACTATGCACAAATCCTTTGGCTCACGTTTGGACATGAGCACCGCTTACCACCCACAAACGGATGGGCAGTCTGAACGCACCATCCAAACCCTGGAAGACATGCTTAGGGCATGTGTGATCGATTTTGGCAAGAACTGGGAGAAGCATCTACCGCTGGTGGAATTCTCCTACAATAACAGCTACCACACTAGCATTCAGGCGGCACCTTTTGAGGCATTGTACGGTCGTAAATGCCGATCACCTCTTTGCTGGGCGGAAGTCGGTGATAGTCAACTCACAGGCCCAGAACTGGTGGTAGATACAACAGAAAAGATTTCACAGATCAGGCAACGCATGGCGGCAGCTCGTGACCGTCAGAAGAGCTACGCTGACAAGCGTAGGAAACCGTTAGAATTCCAGGTCGGAGACCGGGTTCTACTTAAAGTCTCACCCTGGAAGGGTGTGGTCCGTTTCGGTAAACGAGGCAAGCTGAATCCGCGATATGTTGGACCATTCGAAATTACCGAGAAAATCGGTAAGGTTGCTTATAGATTGAACCTGCCTGCAGAGCTGAGTGCAGTGCACAACGTTTTTCACGTGTCTAATCTGAAGAAGTGCCTGTCAGATGAAACGCTCATAATTCCTTTCAAGGAACTCACTATTGATGAACAGCTACACTTTACTGAGGAACCGATTGAGATCACGGATCGAGAAATCAAAACCCTCAAACGTAGCCAGATACCTCTCGTGCGAGTTCGTTGGAACTCACGACGCGGCCCAGAGTTTACCTGGGAGCGGGAAGACCAGATGAAGTCCAAGTATCCCCAGTTGTTCCCAAACGAAAACCCCAGCACTGAAGCTACAACTGAATTTCGGGACGAAATTCCAAACTAACGGGGGGATGATGTGACACCCCGTTGAAACACGCTAGCTTGGCAGTGGCTGCCTTAACTTTCGGGACGAAAGTTCTTAAAACTTGGGGATAATGTGACACTCTAGGTTTTTCCGAACGAACACCTTGTAATATTTTGTGTATATAAATATTATTAAATGAAAACGTGACCTTTGTGCATGATATGTGATGTATGTATGTATTATATATATATATATATATGAGAGCCGAGACCACGACCCGAGACCATGACTCGCAACCACCCGGTTGCGAGTGGGCCGCTTGGTCTCGAGTGGGCCTTTGGGCCGTAACCGGTTTGGGCCGAAACCCTTAGCCTATGTTGAACCTTGTTATATAATCCCACTTTTCCCCACTTGCTTCATTTTACACACACCCACACTTCTCCTATTCTCTCTCAACTAGAAACCCCAAACAAACAACATTCCATCTCTTCCAACTTTCGGTTCAAGCTCAAGAATCTCGGACAAGAATCTCGGACAAAATCATCACTCGGACACTCCATCTTCTCGGTTCCTTTCTCCTTGTTTTCGGCTCATTCTTCTTCTTCACAACCGGTTAGTGTTGTTACTATGTGCATGAGATTTATGTATGATGTATGAACTAGAAATGCTTGGTTAGTAGTATTATGCATGATTTTAGGATGATTTGTGAAGTTTGACACTATGTGTAAACCACTATGTTTGAATGCTTGATGACATGTTCAAAATGACTAACAAATAGTAGTCTAAGAATGATTATGGCTAAACACACTATGCTTCATTGTTCTTGCAAAATGATGATGTTAAACTTAAGATTTCGGCTATGTAATGCATGTTTCTTTGTTCTTGCATAATGATCTTGATGAAATATGTAAGTTTTGGTTCATAAAATGAATGGTTATGTTGGACATAAAAACCCTAGGATGTTGAATATGGATGAACTTGTTATAAACATGTTGAATAATGGTTGAGTATTTGAAAACCCTTGTGATTTGATCCATATTTGGTTGATAGACAGTTTGGGTAAGTTGTTAGTTAAACCCTATTGGTTGTTTCCTGATTTGGGGACTGATGTCTGGTACCAACTAACCTGACTTAGTCTGCATCATCACGTGTACATGAAAGGGACATTTTACGACTCGCAACCACAACATTCCGACTCGAGACCACGCAGTTGCGACTCGCAACCATAGCATGACAAGTCGAAACCACGTGATTGCGACTCGAGACTACGACCGTTGCGACTCGCAACCACAGCGTGATGACTCGAGACCACGCGGTTGCGACTCGCAACCACAACGTGACAAGCCGAGACCTCCTGGTTGCGACTCGAGACCGCCTGGTTGCGAGTGGGCTGTCCATTTTGGTTATTGGGCCGATATGTGTTTAACTTGGACTATCTGATTGACTGGGTTATGTATTGCTGTTGACTGCTTAAATGTTTAGGCCGGCCCAATAACCCCACGACTGTTTACTTGTATGCTACGTGCCAGTTATGTGTATAGATTTTTTATGTGAATGCTTGTACACCGAACCTGACCTATACCGGTAACCATGTTAGGACGTGGTGACCAACGTGATTGACAAGTAACCTAAACCTACCGAGCAACCCAAGGTGAGTTCACAACTTAAAAGCATGCGTCCCGGTGGTTTGGGACACGAGACTAAAACAACCCTATCCCCTTGTAAAAGGGGATACCATTTACATACCTTCCCTAGTTATTGGGAACAAAACTTACCTTTCCTTCCCGGGTATTGGGAAACCTTTTGGTTAATTACTGTTTATACGGATTGCAACTAACGGCACTAAACGAAACTCTATCACTCAAGTCCCTACTACAAATACCGATTAGTCGCCGGGGCCAGGCGAACGGGTTATTAGTTGATAGCGCTATTTAGGTGTTTACCAGCCTCACACCGTGCCCTGGTTTGGGATCGGTCGTGAACTAATGTACTCAGGCATCCGTCAATGATGATAGAACATTGGCATCGGGGCATCCTGCGGAAACGCAACGGTTACCTAGTGTTCGGTATTGGAAAAACAGTTTAGTCGCTAACTTTTGGGGTAGCTCCCCATGGCATGTATAAACGGATAAATTAACTGGTGAAACAAGTTTTTGGTAATTAAAACTGGACAACTAGTGAACTCACTCAGCATTATTGTTGACCCCTTACTGCATGCTTTGCAGGTAACCAGTGACAAAGGAGCTTGCTGCTTGGGAACGAGTAGTGTCTGTCCACCCTTGTGTTGGGTGTTACCTTATTTTGAACTATGAACTTGTTTAAACTACCTACTTATGCTTCCGCTACTTATTAACTGTTTGAACTTAAAACCTTAAACTCTGAACTCGATATTTGCTAAACCTATGGTTAGTAAGTATTACCTTTGTTACCAATTTTAATTATTCAGTATAATTGGTGGCTGGATCCTGGTCTGTCACGCCCTCGAAGCGGGTGTTATCCGCAGGTGGATTTCGGGGGTGTGACAACCGTGAATTGAACAAGGTCACGATTAAGAATCGGTACCCATTACCAAGAATCGATGATATGTTCGATCAACTGCAAGGAGCTCGATTTTTCTCTAAAATCGATTTAAGGTCAGGATATCATCAATTAAAGGTACAGGAAGAGGACATTCCTAAGACCGCATTCAGAACAAGGTATGGCCATTATGAATTTACTGTCATGCCATTTGGCTTAACCAATGCCCCAGCCGCATTTATGGACATGATGAACTGAATATGTAAGCCATATTTGGATAAATTCATAATTGTTTTTATAGATGATATTCTAATTTACTCTAAGAGTAAAGAAGAGCATGCAAAACATTTGCACCTACTTCTAAGTCTGTTGAGAAAGGAAAAGCTTTACGCTAAGTTTTCAAAGTGTGAGTTTTGGTTAGAACAGGTACAATTTCTTAGACACTTAGTCGATCATGAAGGAATTCATGTGGATCCAACAAAGATTGAGGCAATTACCAAATGGAAAACCCCTGAATTGCCAACTGAGGTTAGAAGTTTCTTAGGATTGGTCGGTTATTATAGAATATTTATTCGAGATTTTTCTAGAATAGCCATTCCTTTGACTAAGTTAACCTGTAAATCCATCAAGTTTGAATGGGGACCAAAACAAGAAGAAGCCTTTAGAATCCTTAAGAAAAAATTAACCCATGCACCCATACTAGCGTTACCAGAAGGAACTGAAGAGTTTGTAGTCTATTGTGACGCTTCTAAATTAGATTATGGATGTGTATTGATGCAACGTCAAAAGGTTATAGCTTACGCATCTGGACAACTTAAGAATCATGAAGAGAATTATTCAACCCATGATCTAGAACTAGGAGCTATAATTTTTGCCCTTAAGATTTGGAGACATTACCTTTATGGTAGTAAGTTTACCATATTCACTGATCATAAGAGTTTAAGGTATGTTTTCGGGCAAAAGGAGTTGAATATGAGACAAAGACGTTGAATGGAATTTCTTAGTGATTACGATTGTGATATCCAATATCATGAAGGAAAAGCAAATGTAGTGGCAGATGCTTTAAGTCGAAAATATCATGAAAAGCCAAAAAGGGTACGTTCTCTTAAATTAAATCTACAAGTAGATTTAAACGATCAGATTAGAAAAGTACAAGAATCAGTAATCAAGGAAGATACTGAAAAATTAAAAGGAATGATAAAGGAATTAGAACAAGGAACAGATAGAATTTGGAGATTCCATAAAGATAGAATGTGGATACCTAAATTAGGAAACCTACGTCACCGTATATTAGAAGAAGCTCATAAGTCTAAATATACGATGCATCCAGGAAGTGATAAAATGTACCAGGATTTAAGGAAAAATTTCTGGTGGATAGGAATGAAAAAGGACATAGCAGCCTATGTTTCTAAATGTTTAACTTGTTCTCAAGTCAAAGCTGAACATCAGAAACCCTCAGGTTTGTTGCAACAGTTAGAAATGCCAGTTTGGAAATGGGAATTGATAACAATGGATTTTGTTACCAAGTTACCCAAAACAAGAAAAGGTAATGATACAATCTGGGTGATTGTAGATTGGCTAACCAAGTCAGCTCATTTCCTACCAATGAAGGAAACTTTCAGTATGGAACAGTTAGCCAAATTATATGTAAATGAAATTGTTGCATTACATGGAATACCTTTATCAATTGTTTCTGATAGGGATAGCCGTTTTACCTCTCATTTTTGGGCAAGTTTCCAAAAAGCAATGGGAACCAAGTTAAAATTGAGCACAGCTTACCATCCTCAAACGGACGGACAAAGCGAAAGAACAATTCAGACAATGGAGGACATGCTTAGAGCTTGTGTAATTGATTTCGAGGGTAACTGGGACAATCACTTACCTTTAGTAGAATTTTCTTATAGTAACAGTTATCACACAAGTATCAATGCTGCACCATTCGAAGCACTTTATGGACGAAAGTGCAGAACCCCAGTCTGTTGGGCAGAAATTGGGGAAAAGCAACTATCTGGACATGAGATAGTGCAAGAAACAACCGAAAAGATCATTCAAGTCAAGGAACGACTGAAAGCGGCACGTGATCGACAGAAGAGCTACGCTGACAACAGACGTAAACTGTTAGAATTCCAGATAGGTGATAAGGTATTGTTAAAAATCTCTCCTTGGAAAGGAGTGGTAAGATTCATCAAACGAGGAAAGCTAAGTCCCAGGTATATTGGACCTTTCGAGATTATTAAAAGAATAGGACCTGTAGCCTATCAGCTACAACTGCCAGAGGAAATGGCAGAGATACATGATGTATTTCATGTATCTACTCTCAAGAAATGCTTAGCTGATAAATCACTTGTAGTGCCTCTTAAGGATATAGAGGTAAATGAACAACTCAAGTTTGTAGAGAGGCCTCTACAGATTGAAGACAGGAAGGTTAAGAATCTCAAACATAAAAGATTAGTTTTGGTCAAAGTGAAGTGGGACTCCAAAAGAGGACCTGAATACACATGGGAGCTTGAATCAGAAATGCAAAAAAAATATCCGCACTTGTTCCAGTAGATCTCGAGGACGAGCTCTAAAACAAGGTGGGGATGATGTAGCAATCCTCAATTAAACCGACACCCTCGATTGTTTCCCGACACCCTAATATATTTTAAAATGTCCCTATATGTAACATGTATGTGAAAACCGAGCCGAAATAACAAGGTAACATTTAAAAATAAACAAAAAACAAGAAATATTAAGTTGAGGCGGGCCGCGTAGGACCCCACCCGAACCTTACGCGGGCAGTATCAAAGTTAGACCTGATTTCGTTGATTTCATTAAGTTCAGGCGGGCCGCGTAAGATGTTCGATTACTTCACGCGGGCCGTGAGAAGCCCAAAATGTGGCAAAGCTCGGTGCGGCCACGTGGCCCAACATCCGGAAGACCTATGTGATGACCCAGCTAAGCTACTCGTTGACCCAGGGTTGACGCGGGCCGCGTAAGGCTTTGCCTTATCTTACGCGGGCCGCGAGAGAGTCAGGATCAGCACCTATAAATAGAACGCATCGGATCTCAGTCGAATTCGCTCATTTTCATTTCTCAATCTCAAATTTCTGAATAGTAGAAGTAATAGGCGAGTATTATACCCCCTAAATAGCGAGGTTCTGCTACGATGTAAGTATCATAACCCTTGGATACGTATTAGATACTCTGCCCGATTGATCTAGGGTTCCGTAACGGCTGTCGTGGTTCTGCCCGACGTAGTCGTTGGAATGTCGTCTCGGGGAGGGTATTACTAATGTTAAAATGGGTTATTATACTAACACGCATGCATTTGTGTAATTTTTATATTATTCCCAGGAAATCTTTACTGATAACTCTAAGACAACAATGTGAGTTGATCCACTTTTTGTAAACCTTTTGTTAATTGTTTTTACAAAACCTTAAATACTTTTCCATGCGGATAACAGTTATTGAGTATTTGTAAGAATACAATTATCATGGGTATGTTGGGGTTTTGTATACAAAATTTGTTACCACCTGGTCAAGGAGTAACATTTCCCCAAGTCAGGTCTGACAGTACCAACGGGTGATAATTGGTATAACTTGGAAACAAATGTAATTGCGAGATCGCCCTCAATACTGTACACTGTGAAATGGTTTAACTTAAACTTGATTAAACTGGGATTCACTCACCAGTATTTCCCACTGACAAAATATTTATTTAAAACGCATTTCAGGTAACAATATGTGAAAGCCAAATAGAAGCCAGCTGGACAGCACTGAAGGCTTGGAAAAGTGGCAATATAGTCACCTAAGAATACAATAGATGTTTTTCTTAAATAAAAATAGGATTTATTCCTATAAAAGTGTGTATACTGAAAACTTGGGTTTTACCCATGTGTTAAATGTAATAAAATGTGGTGGTTTACTCTGATAAAATATTTCCTAACTACGGTCCTGATGAAAATTTCCGCTGCCAAATTGGACAATAACGCGATACCACCGAAACTGGCTCGCGGCCGCCCGTTCCCGGGGACTAGGGATCGGGGGTTGCGACACCATTCAATGTGGTTTTTTTAACTTTTTTTGGCGTTTTAAAGTGAGTGGTATTTAGGAAACATGGCGTTTGTTTTTGGATGTGATCAATGGAAGGTGCTGAGAAGTTTGTTTTTATAAGGTGTTTTTAGCGCATAGTTTATGCGGGATTTTATTATAATAAATGTTAGTAGTAAAGTATATGTCGTTTCAGTTACTGTTTGTATTTGTTGTTTGTTCAGCTTTATCTGCTAAGGACTTAAGGTTGTAATACGTCCCATCTTTTAAGTTTGGCGTTTTGTATTTAATGGTGTTTTGTTGATCAAGATGATAAAATACACTAATTAAATTTTGGTGTCTGGCTTTTGTGGCATTTTGGGGTTTTGTAACAAATAAGAGAAATATAGTATTTTATTATTTGAAAAGTACATAACAAACACAGAAAAAATTACACAAAAGAAAAAAAAATTAAAACTTCTCGTCAGAAGGGACTTTGTCTGAGAAGTATCCATCACTCCCTTCGTCTTCTTCTTCGGGTTCTTCTTCCAGTCTCTCATCCAAGTCATCTGTAACACCCCGTGTTACCGAATGTCAAAGTCAAAGTCAAAATCAAGATTGACTTCTTTGACTATAGTTAGTCTATTCTATGTTGGTGTTTCTGTTAGTTATATTATGTGGAGTAAGTGTTATTAATCAAAGTAATCGAATGTTCAAATCAATGCGAAACGCTAAACGACTGTGAATAGTAGGAAGTAACAATGCGATAAAGTCAATTAATCAATAATCGAGCTAAATTAATCATCATCGAACTCGAGACTCGAATTACGCGAATTCTGGTTTTAGTATACGTGTGTGTGTGCCTTATGTGTTACTTATGCATGATTACTTTATGTTATGCGTGGAAATCAATCGAAACTCGAAACTCAATCAAACTCAATCAAAATCGAATTATGATAATTGATGGCGAAAAGACAGCGCGAGACATAGGTGATTGTATGTTTGATATAGTAGTTGGGATTAAAAGTAATTTGAATAGGAAACTCTATCGTATTCTCATCAATTGCAATCGAAATCGAAATATCGAAAATCGTCGCACCGAACGCTCGAATCAGGCAGCTGAACGATCAGGCTCCCAGCCGATCGAACAGCCCAGCCGATCGGACTGCTGTCCGATCGGACAGGCTGTCCGATCGGGGTGCCTGACCGATCGGCCAGCCCTTTCCTCTTTTGGAAGCCTATAAATACCCCTTGTCACTTTCAAACTTTCTACTTTTGGAAACCTCTGACCGACCAGCTCGTGCTCCCCTCCTTTTCTCAGATTTCTTCTAATTCTGGTAAGATTTTATCCTAAATCTTGTACTTTCTTGATCTATACACTCTCCTACACCTTTCTATCTTTCAAATCTTACTTTTTAACCGTGAAATCATCAAAATTCAAGTGTTCAAGGATGACGTCATCATGGTGTTCTTGAAGAACTTCATGTTTTGGCTTCAATCCACCAAGAATAACTTGGATCTAGTCGATTTCCACATAAACAAACAAAGATCTATCATAGATCTAAACATTTACACGGTGAAAAGGATTGAAAGAATATTTTCCAACTTTCTTTCAACTCTTTTACACTCAATGCCTTCAAACCGGTAGAAACAGAGTTTGAACCGACTCACTTATCATCCTAGTAGTTGTGCGGTTCAAGATTCGGGTTCTATCCATGAGATTCACCGACTTCGGGTTAAACGTTAAACTCCGTTCCGAACAGTTCACCGGCTAGATTTGGGTGATTCCTGTCCAAGCAGGAGAAACAAGGAAGAACGAGGGTCCTATGGTTCAACTCGTTGTCAAAGTACCTCGATATAACGTCAAACAATCAAAACAGCCAAGTGTTAGAGGAACAAGTCGACCCGGTCAGGAAGCTGACCGATCGGACTGACTGTCCGAACGGACAGCCCAGCCGATCGGATAAGCCAGCCGATCGACCAGGCCAACCGATCGGCTAGCACATGGCCCCACACTTTAACAGAGTCATGAAGTCTAGTATTTAATGAAGTGATGTTCGATCGGACTACAGTCTGATTTGAATTACTCTTCGGATCATGAGATACTATGCTTCAACACTTAATCGATTTTCAACTTGTTCAACACGTTGGAGTGCCACCCGATCGGTTGAGCCGTCCGATCGGTTAAGCCGGCCGATCGAACGGTCCGTTCGATCGATCGACCTGAAAGGTAAGGATACTTCAATATTTTCAAATACTACAACGAAAACCTCAAAAGGTCAAACCATCATACACAAACACATCCTTCTCAAAGGAAGAAACAATCCACTCGAACAGTCCATTTGATCGGCCTACCGACCGACCGGACAGACTGTCTGAACGGACTGGTTAACCAAACGATCAAGCCGTCCGATCAGACCTACCGTCCGATCGACCAGGCTGTCTGACCCTCCAACACTTGTTTATGTTTTACGCGTTGCTAATCGTTATGCTATCGAACTATTCAGGCTAACCCTACTCTCAAGTGCTCCCTTCAATCCATCAATCACTGTGAGTATACTCGAACCCTTTTTGCTTTAGCACTTTTGGGTGTTACATACGTTACTAATTCTAAATCACAATCGAACACACTACTCAATTATTTCAAGCGCTAACCGATACCGCATGTATTACGTGACTAAATGAATGCTTGTTGTTATGTTTACACGTGGAATGTTATCTACCTGCCTTAACGACGATAGTACTATAGTTGGGACTCAGCACCCGTTCACACGGGGGTTGTTAAGGACAATTACTTGCATGGATTACGGTGGTAATCATGTATTGCGAACTGCCTCGGGCAGTCAACCCGCAGTCATTGGTATCGATAGATCCATGTCGATAATTAACATGCTTCGTTTTCCTCTGTGTACGTGCTGGTTATACCTAAACTATTTCGAACTCTATATGCTATTATCAAACTTGTATGCTCACCTTTACATTATATGTATTGACTTTATTTTAACGTATGTGACAGGCAATTAGGATGCTTATCTGCTAGGAAGGCGAGCTTAGAATAAGCGTCTAGAGCACAATTGTCTGTAGATCTTGCAGATCGAGTCTCTAGAAGCATTTGAACAATTTTTATATCCAAATCTGAGTTGTCGGAACAGAATATTTGACTTGATGTTATCTGTAATAATTTGTTTGCTATTTAAGGTACGGTATGGGATGTATTATATAAATTAAATAGTAATAGTAATTGTTATCGAAACTCCTGGACAATCTGTTTCGCTCAGTGCCACGCTCCGATGATTCCGCCATCGGTTGGGGTGTGACAGATTGGTATCAGTGCCATAACTATAGGGAATTAGGCTAGACTCGACCTAGTCCGGGTCGATGTCTTCGAGACCTAGACTATAGTTAGGAACCAACAGACCAAGCTTATGTGCTATATATCCTGCTAGTTCTCATCATCACCGCACTCGAATTTTCAGACAAACGACAAGTGACTCAGTCAGGATTAGGTGTGAAAACCGCAAACTCTTAACTAAGCTGCTAGGTCGATGTTGTTTTATCAATAATTTCTTCATACTTTTCAGTAACGAACGCTTGTTTAACGAGGAGAATTATACCAAATCAGGAGTGAAATCCATATTTTGATGAATAATCTCCTCAATTTCACTAAAACAAGGAAGAAGTTGCTAAGCCAGGGGTGAAACCCTAACCTTGACAACTTATTCCGACTTTTGCTCATCCCACCAAAGCCTCAACGGACTCCAACGACCTGAACTCACGAGTATGACCTAGGGAATACGTGCTGAACGCCCAAGAATCGAGCAGAAACACGATCCCGAAAGTCGAAAAGTGATGACAAGTCTATTGAGAATAGTCGAATCGCTTTGGGTAGTCGATGTCTAATAGCCGCAGACAATCTATCTCTCGACTTTATGTGTTTCGATTCTGAGCCCGCAACTGCCGACTCTGACGATTCGTCGATTTTATGTTTTTTATGTGTAATTACCTGTTTATGTGTTTAAAATTTTGGGGGATTGTTTGATTTTTGCTGTCACTTCGATTAACACACACGACTCGCATTGCTCTTCTATCTCAATACGCTAATAAGTCGCTGCAAATCTAGACGACATTATGATATGATATACGATTATACTATACTACTCGATATGCTATACGCGATCGCTATACGCGAAAGACACGCGAGCCTTGAATGATAGGTTTCTGTATTCTGACTGCCTCTCTGATTAAATAGGAATGTGCTTCTGTGTTTATGTGTCTCTGTGCTCTACGTGCCCTACGTGCTTATGTGCTTCTGTGACTACGTGAATCTGTGATTATGTGCTTAAGTGTTTATGTGATACGTGTTTCGACGTGTTCCTGAGCTTTAGTAAATAATAGACGTATGAGGTGAGATTCGATTTTGATGTGTCTGAGACCTACGACGATGTCTGTTGCAGACCATGTCGTCATCCGGACACCGAACCCCACTTACCCGCCAAGAGAAGAGAGACAGACGTCTTGCTGCTATCATCGACAAGCAAGTGGCAAAAGCTATGAGCGACGTCTATTAAAACGTCAGCAAATCTTCCGAGGAGTCGAGAACTGAAGCTCCCAAAGACGCTACCAAGACTGTTTTCAGCTTTAAACAGTTCGGCATGCGGACCAAAGGAATTCACCGGAGAAGATGGCCCAACAGCTATGTTTCAATGGTTCGATTCCATCGAAGTCACTCTACGCCAAAGCGGCTGTCCAGAAAATCTCCGTACCCTAAACACAACCGGCGTCTTCCAGTCCCGAGCTCTAGACTGGTGGACGGCCGAACGAAACAAACGCGGGAATGATGCAGCTTATGAGCTGACATGGAAGGAGCTGAAAGCCATCATGATGGACGAATACTGCCCTCCCCATGAACGCCAAAAGCTGGAGGACGAGTTTGGAACATTAAGCAGAAGGATGGAGATAACGCTGCCTTGACTGCACGCTTTAAACAGCTCAGCATCATTTGTCCCGATCAAGTCAAGACGTCAGACATAGCCATCAAGAAGTACATTCGAGCTCTACCCGATTGTGTTTCCGACTTTGTTCATGCCGCCAAGACATCATCAATTGAGGAGACTTACTTGCTTGCCCCCGAGATCAACGACAAGCGAGTAAAAGCTGGTTTTTGGGATAAGCCCTCCAAGTCCCTACATCAAGCTACCACTGCATCGACCGTCGACACCACCACTGCTCAACCATCCAAGTCATCACGCCGCAAGAAGAAGGACAGCAACAACAACTCCAGCAGCAAGAACTGTGCTGTCACTACCTCTGCTGCTCCTCTTCAAGCCGTACCGGCTCAGCAGCAGTCTCATCCTCGACCAGCACCAGCGACTCAAGCGCCGCCAGTAAAGCGTGCTTACACAGGTCCCCACCCGCTCTGCCCGACATGCTCATATCATCATCCGGTGGGTCTTGCCTGTCGTTTCTGCGCTCATTGCAATCTGTACGGCCATTTTTCTGTTAATTGTCGTTATGGTCCTCGTCAAGCCCCAGTTCAAGCCACTGCTCATCAAGCTCTACTTCCAGCCCCGCAAGGCCAACACGCAGCTCAAGCACCCGCGATCAACGCTCGAGTCTGCTTTGCATGTGGTGACCCTAACCACTTTGCAAACATGTGCCCGAACAGGGTTGTGAAGTAAGAACCCCAACAGCAGCAGCAGCAGCAGCCTCAGCAGCAGCAACAAGCAGCACGCGCCAGAACCTTCAAAATCAATGCTCGTCAAGCCCAGGCTGACAACAACGTGGTTAATGGTACGTTCCTTGTGAATGGTATTTATGCATCATGTTTGTTTGATACTGGAGCCGATAACTGCTTTGTGTCGTTTGAATTCGAGAAGCTCCTTAGTCGTAAGCGTTCTTATCTCCCCTTGTCATTCGAAGTTGAAGTCGCTACTGGAAGAACTGTCACCGTTAACTCTGTTCTCCATGATTGTACTCTCGAGCTCAACAATCACATCTTTCCAATCGACCTTATTCCGATGCAACTTGGAAGTTTTGACGTCATAGTAGGCATGGACTTTCTACGCGAAAACCATGCTGAAGTTGTGTGCTTCGACAAGATGATTCAATTCTCGCTCGCGAATGGTGATTTGTTATGTGTGTACGGTGAAACTGCTTCGAAAAGTCTCAAGCTCATGTCATGTGTCCAAGCTAGCAAGTATCTCCGCAAGGAATACAGAGCTTTCTTGGCAAACATTGTAGTAGTGGAGAAGGAAAAGAAGAGGAAGACAGAAATCAGAGAGTCCCAGTGGTCCGTGAATTTCCTCAGGTGTTCCTTGATGATCTTCCTGGATTACCGCCCAGTCGTGATATCGACTTCCACATCGACCTCATTCCTGGAGCTAATCTCGTAGCCAAAGCCCCCTATCGACTCGCGCCATCCGAAATGCGGGAACTCTCGAACCAACTCCAGGAGTTACTTGAAAAAGGCTTTATTCGCCCGAGCACCTCTCCTTGGGGCGCACCAGTCCTTTTCGTCAAAAAGAAGGATGGGTCGTTCAGGATGTGTATCGACTATCGGGAATTGAATAAGTTGACCATCAAGAACCGTTACCCTCTACCTCGCATCGACGATTTGTTTGATCAGCTACAAGGTGCTACGTGTTTCTCGAAGATCGATCTACGCTCAGGCTATCATCAATTGCGTATTCAGGAAGAAGATATACCAAAAACCGCTTTTCGCACTCGCTACGGCCACTATGAGTTCGTTGTTATGCCTTTTGGTTTAACCAACGCACCCGCGGTTTTTATGGATCTGATGAATCGCGTGTGTAAGCCTTATCTTGACCGTTTCGTCATCGTATTCATCGATGATGTCTTGATTTATTCCAAATCGAAAGCCGAACACGCGCAACATCTACGTTTGGTTCTCGAGTTACTCCAGGGGAACCAACTCTATGCCAAGTTCTCCAAGTGTGAATTCTGGTTAGAAGAGGTTCAGTTTCTGGGTCACATCGTGAATAGTTAAGGTATCCATGTCGACCCTGCGAAGATCGAAGCAGTTAAGGGTTGGATTACGCCAAAGAACCCGTCTGAAGTCCGTTCTTTTCTCGGATTAGCGGGATATTATCGACGATTTATCGAAGGATTCTCTAAGATCGTTGTGCCGCTTACCGCTCTTACGCATAGAGACAGGTCTTTTGTTTGGGGAACCGAATAAGAGTCTACTTTCCAAACCCTCAAGCATAAGCTTTGCAATGCTCCTATTCTCTCATTGCCCGATGGGAACGACGATTTCATTGTCTACTGTGATGCTTCCAACCTTGGCCTTGGTTGTGTCCTCATGCAACGAGACAAGGTTATAGCTTACGCTTCTCGACAGCTCAAAATCCACGAGAAGAACTACACAACCCATGATCTCGAGCTAGGCGCGGTTGTCTTTGCATTAAAGATATGGTGACACTATCTGTATGGTACCAAATGTACGATCTTCACCGATCATAGGAGTTTACAACACATATTTAACCAGAGAGAACTCAATATGCGTCAACGCCGATGGGTAGAACTCCTCAACGATTACGACTGCGAGATTCGTTATCACCCAGGCAAGGCGAATGTCGTTGCCGACGCGCTCAGCAGGCGGAGTTATTTGCTCAGTATTCGTAATACCCAAGCCCAACACGATTTCGAAACCCTCATCCGCGAAGCCCAACATGCTTGCTTTAATGAACGCACCTTGAAGAAGGAGAGAATCTATCACGACGGAGCTCAGCTTGTAAGCAAATCAAACGGGATCTTCTATTTTCTGGACCGAATTTGGATCCCTAAGCGGACCGAATTACGAAAGATTTTAATGGATGAAGCCCACAAATCTCGGTATTCTATTCATCCCGGTGCCGATAAAATGTACCAGGATCTTCGCTACAAGTACTGGTGGCCGGGTATGAAAAGGGATATCGCTCTCTATGTCGGAAGATGCCTGACTTGTGCAAGGGTCAAGGTTAAACATCAAAGACCCTCTGGCTTACTCGAACAACCGCCAATTCCTATATGGAAGTGGGAGAGTATAGCTATGGATTTCATAACCAAACTTCCGCCCACGTCATCAGGTCACGACAGCATTTGGGTTGTCGTTGATCGTTTGACCAAATCAGCCCACTTTTTGCCATACGAGAAGACTACAAGGTGGAACGATTAGCCCGAATCTACACTGACGAGATCATTTGTAATCATGGTACGCCTCGTGACATTATCTCTGACCGTGACGCTCGGTTTACCTCGCGATTGTGGGAAACGTTACGTCGCTTAACTTAAGTACTGCATTCCATCCTCAAACCGACGGACAGACTGAAAGAACGATCCGTACTCTTGAAGACATGCTCCGTGCGTGTGTCATAGACTTCGGTGGTAATTGGAACAAATACCTGCCGTTAGTCGAATTCTCGTACAACAACAGTTATCATGCCAGCATCCAGATGGCACCATTCAAGGCTTTATATGGAAGAAGATGTCGATCGCCTATTGTATGGCACGAGATCGGTCACTCGCAATTAACTGGTCCCGAGCTATTACAAGAAACGACTGACAAAGTCCTCCAAATCCGAGACAACTTGTTGAAAGCACGGGATAGACAGAAAAGTTATGCCGATAAACGGCGTAAGCCCCTTGAATTTGACGTTGGTGACTACGTACTCCTAAAGGTATCACCTTGGAAGGGTGTGGTCAGATTCGGCAAGAAAGGGAAACTAGCGCCTCGATATGTTGGACCTTTTAATATTCTGGTAAGGATCGGAAAAGTCGCCTACAGACTCGAACTACCAGAGGAACTCAGTAACGTCCACCCGACTTTCCATGTGTCAAACCTCCGAAAATGCATGGCTGAGCATGATTTGATTGTACCTGTCGACGACCTTCAGATAGACGAAACACTACACTTCGTGGAGAAGCCTGTCGAAATCATGGATCGCCAAACCAAGCAACTCAGGCGCTCGCGCATTCCTATTCTGAAAGTCCGATGTGATGGCAAACGAGGCGCAGAGTTCACTTGGGAACTCGAAAGTGACATGAAGGCGAAGTACCCGCAATTGTTCAAGTGAAAGCCTAAAGAGAGAAAGTAGCAAAAGGTGATTCACGGTGCTGTGCAGCTTTTAGCCTAATTTCGGGACGAAATTCCCCAAACAAGGGGAGGCTGTAACACCCCGTGTTACCGAATGTCAAAGTCAAAGTCAAAATCAAGATTGACTTCTTTGACTATAGTTAGTCTATTCTATGTTGGTGTTTCTGTTAGTTGTATTATGTGGAGTAAGTGTTATTAATCAAAGTAATCGAATGTTTAAATCAATGCGAAACGCTAAACGACTGTGAATAGTAGGAAGTAACAATGCGATAAAGTCAATTAATCAATAATCGAGCTAAACTAATCATCATCGAACTCGAGACTCGAATTACGCGAATTCTGGTTTTAGTATACGTGTGTGTGTGCCTTATGTGTTACTTGTGCATGATTACTTTTTGTTATGCGTGGAAATCAATCGAAACTCGAATCGAAACTCGAAACTCAATCAAAATCGAATTATGATAATTGATGGCGAAAAGACAGCGCGAGACATAGGTGATTGTATGTTAGATATAGTGGTTGGGATTAAAAGTAATTTGAATATGAACTCTATCGTATTCTCATCAATTGCAATCGAAATCGAAATATCGAAAATCGTCGCACCAAACGCTCGAATCAGGCAACTAAACGATCAGGCTCCCAGCCGATCGAACAGCCCAGCTGATCGGACTGCTTTCCGATCGGACAGGCTGTCCGATCGGGGTGCCTGACCCATTGGTCAGCCCTTTCCTCTTTTGGAAGCCTATAAATACCTATTGTCACTTTCAAACTTTCTACTTTTGGAAACATTTGACCGACCAGCTCGTGCTCCCCCTCCTTTTCTCAGATATCTTCCAATTCTGGTAAGATTTTATCCTAAATCTTGTACTTTCTTGATCTATACACACTTCTACACCTTTTTATCTTTCAAATCTTACTTTTTAACCGTGAAATCATCAAGATTCAAGTATTCAAGGATGACGTCATCATGGTGTTCTTGAAGAACTTCATGTTTTTTGGCTTCAATCCATCAAGAATAACTTGGATCTAGCCGATTTCTACATAAACAAACAAAGATCTATCATAGATCTGAACATTTACACGGTGAAAAGGATTGAAAGAATGTTTTCCAACTTTCTTTCAACTCTTTTACACTCAATGCCTTCAAACCGGTAGAAACGGAATTTGAACCGACTCACTTATCATCCTAGTAGTTGTGCGGTTCAAGATTCGGGTTCTATCCACGAGATTCACCGACTTCGGGTTAAACGTTAAACTCCGTTCCGAACAGTTCACCGGCCGGATTTGGGTGATTCCTATCCGAGCAGGAGAAACAAGTAAGAACGAGGGTCCTATGGTTCAACTCGTTGTCAAAGTACCTCGATATAACGTCAAACAATCAAAACAGCCAAGTGTTAGACGAACAAGTCGACCCGGTCAGGAAGCTGACCAATCGGACTGACTGTCCGAACGGACAGCCCAGCCGATCGGATAAGCCAGCCGATCGACCAGGCCAACCGATCGGCTAGCACATGGCCCCACACTTTAACAGAGTCATGAAGTCTAGTATTGAATGAAGTGATGTTCGATCGGACTACGGTCTGATTTGAATTACTCTTCGGATCATGAGATACTATGCTTCAACACTTAATCGATTTTCAACTTGTTCAACACGTTGGAGTGCCACCCGATCGGTTGAGCCGTCCGACCAGGTGACACCCTGATAAGAACTTGTTGTCGAAGTACCTAACCGATCGGTTAAGCCGGCCGATCGAACGGTCCGTTCGATCGATCGACCTGAAAGGTAAGGATACTTCAATATTTTCAAATACTACAATGAAAACCTAAAAAGGTCAAACCATCATACACAAACACATCCTTCTCAAAGGAAGAAACAATCCACTCGAACAGTCCATTTGATCGGCCTACCGACCGACCGGACAGACTGTCTGAACGGACTGGTTAACCGAACGATCAAGCCGTCCGATCGGACCTACCGTCCGATCGACCAGGCTGTCCGACCCTCTGACACTTGTTTACGTTTTATGTGTTCCTTATCGTTATGCTATCGAACTATTCAGGCTAACCCTACTCTCAAGTGCTCCCTTCAATCCATCAATCACTGTGAGTATACTCGAACCCTTTTTGCTTTAGCACCTTTGGGTATTACATACGTTACTTATTCTAAATCACTATCGAACACACTACTCAATTATTTCAAGCGCTAACCGATACCGCATGTATTACGTGACTAAATGAATGCTTGTTGTTATGTTTACACGTGGAATGTTGTCTACCTGCCGTAACGACGATAGTACTATAGTTTGGACTAAGCACCTGTCCACACGGGGGTTGTTAAGGACAATTACTTGCATGGATTACGGTGGTAATCATGTATTGCGAACTGCCTCGAGCAGTCAACCCGCAGTCATTGGTATCGATAGATCCATGTCAATAATTAACATGCTTCGTTTTCCTCTGTGTACGTGCTGGTTATGAGTAAACTATTTCGAACTCTATATGCTATTATCAAACTTGTACGCACACCTTTACATTATATGTATTGACTTTATTTTAACGTATGTGACAGGCAATTAGGATGCTTATCTGCTAGGAAGACGAGCTTAGAATAAGCGTCTAGAGCATAGTTGTCTGTAGATCTTGCAGATCGAGTCTCTAGAAGCATTTGAACAATTTTTATATCTAAATCTGAGTTGTCGGAACAGAATATTTGACTTGATGTTATCTGTAATAATTTGTTTGCTATTTAAGGTACGGTATGGGACGTATTATATAAATTGAATAGTAATAATAATTGTTATGGAAACTCCTGTACAATCTGTTTCGCTCAGTGCCACGCCCCGATGATTCCGCCATCGGTTGGGGTGTGACATCATCACTTTCACTTTCATTGGCCTCTTGTTGTTGAAGAGTTTGAAGCCTCCATTTGAACATGTCCTGTAACAACGCCAATTTATGTTCATGTCTGTGTTCAAATATGTGGCGTTGTGTAACTCCTCCAAGAACCCAAGACCCTGCTTGGTCATGATGTTTTCAATCATGTAGTCTTCCTGCTCTCCGTTGTCGATCACATATAACGGTGACCATGTCCATGTCTTCATCAAAACGCCATGATTTGACGACTGGGTCCATTTTTGCATTTGCCTTGTTTAGTCCAAATTTTCTGGTTAATCTTCTTATAACCATATGTGTTTTATCACAATGGTTATCAAGAGGGACGCCAAGTGCTAGGATCCCACTATGTACTTCTTCTTCCATTTTCAATATGGCTTTGATTGTTTTAAAAAACACTTTTCTTCTGTTGTCAAAACGGATCACGAATCTTTTGATTCTGAGGGTGTATCTCCATGAAACGATGGTTGCCATTTTTCTTCCTATTAGAGTCTTTTTTTGGAATTTGGCGTTTTGGTTAAAGATGGTGTTTCTAGTATGATCAATGGAAGTGATGATGGAAGCGATGGTAACGTCATTTATATAATGATGTTTGCGCGTAGTTTAGGAGGGAATTTTTTGTAATAAATGTTAATAATTTACTTTCAGTTACTGTTTGTTCCATCTATCTGTTAAATCTGCAACGCGTTTTATCATTAAGGTTTGACGTTTTGTATCAATGGCGTTCTAGTCATTTAATCTGGAAGTGAATGATGTGTATGGAACGTAGGTTAAGGCGGGAATTTTTTATGTTATTTACGAAAATGTCACCGCGCCATTCTACTCTATAGATTGTTTTGATCCAACGGATGAGGGGCGTTCTCGCTGTTTTCACACTTTTAGGCGTTTTCCCTAAATCATGCCCATATATATATATATATATATATATATATATATATATATATATATATATATATATATATATATGGGAAGGTTCATTTGAGAAGAAAATTTAATTGAGAAGAAAAAGAACAAAGGGTAATTTTGTAAAACATTAAATAATTTTTCTCTTATCTCATTTATTATCATTTTTGACTAATTAATTAGTCATAAAGACTATTATTCTCCCCATTAACTTTTTTTGCCTACACACATCAAAAGTTATCCAACATATTTCGAAATTCATCATACACGTTGAAATTTATCCTACACAACTCGTAATTTATCCTACACTTTAAATTATTTTATTTTATCTTTTTTTGAAAAAATATATATTTTGAAGATAAGTTACAAAAAAATTAATGTAGTTAGCTATTAAAGAGAAAGACTACAAATTAATAACCTTTGTAGATTTCCCAATGTACCCTTATAGTAACATTAAATACTTGAGTTAATTACATAAATGAGTCCTGTGGTTTATACATAATTTCGTCTTAGGGTACTAACTTATTTTTTTAACAGGTTTAGGTTCTATGGTTTCAATTTTGTAACACCTTTGGGTACTAACACCAAAATTAGTTAATTAATGACTAAAATACCCTTGCATTTTTTTAAGTTTATCAATGTAACACATTTGGGTACTAACACCTAATTTTATTTAAGTTTAAATCAATTTTACAAAATCTATTTATTTTTTATTTTCATTATTTTAGTATATCTCTTAATTAACAAAAACTCTATTTATTTTTTTTATTTTCATATTTTTATTAAATTTCTTATTTAACATAAAATCTACTTGTTACACCAGTATTTTTTTAAATAGATTTTTTAAATAAAATCTACTAGCTATATAGTTTTATGTAAATTAAATTTTCATTTTCAATTTTGGATTGAAATGATTGATAATAATAAATATCTTTCATGTAAAAAAATTAAGCCTTTTTTTTAACTCGTTTTTTTGTTCATTTATATTTTACTATTTTAGAAAGATATTTAATTTACAAAAAACTATATAGCTAGTTATTTTAGATAAAACTATATAGCTATGTATTTTAGATAAAACTATATAGCTAGGTATTTTAGATAAAACTAAAAAAAATTAAACCTTTTTTTAACTCGTTTTTTTTTTGTAAAGTAGATTTTTAATTTACATAAAACTATATAGCTAGTAGATTTTACTGGTGTAACTAGTAGATTTTATGTAAATTAAATATTTTCTAAAATAGTAAAATGTAAATGAACAAAAAACGAGTTAAAAATGGCTTAATTTTTTTTACATGAAAGATATTTATTATTATTAATCATTTCAATCCAAAACTGAAAATTAAAATTTAATTTACATAAAACTATATAGCTAGTAGATTTTATTTAAAAAATCTTTTTAAAAAAATACTGGTGTAACATGTAGATTTTATGTTAAATAAGAAATTTAATAAAAATATGAAAATAAAAAAAATAAATAGAGTTTGTGTTAATTAAGAGATATAATAAAATAATGAAAATAAAAAATAAATAGATTTTGTAAAATTGATTTAAACTTAAATAAAATTAGGTGTTAGTACCCAGATGTGTTACATTGATAAACTTAAAAAAAATGCAATGGTATTTTAGTCATTAATTAACTAATTTTGGTGTTAGTACCCAAAGGTGTTATAAAATTGAAACCATAGAACCTAAACCTGTTAAAAAAATAAGTTAGTACCCAAAGGCGAAATTATGTATAAACCACATGACCCATTTATGTAATTAACTCAAGTATTTAATGTTACTATAAGGGTACATTGGGAAATCTACAAAAGCAAAAAAAATATCAAACAAATACTTTTTAAAAATACATTTATTTACAAAAGCAAAAAAAATATCAAACAAATACTTTTTAAAAATACATTTATTTACTACATCTACAATATCAAGATGCGGGGAATAGTGTTTTCCGGTCAAATGGGCGGCCAGGGTTTTTCTTTTTCTTTTCTTTTGCTTTCTAAATAGTTTTGTTTTGTGATTGGCCGACACCTGCCTAACACTCCCCTCTTGGTCCAATAAATTTATGATTTTATCTCGTTTTAAAATTACGATTTTGGCATCAGTTTAATGGTATGTTTTTACCCCCACTTAAAAACAAATTTACGTTTTTACTCCCAGCTAAAAAATTTCGATTTTGCCCTGGGTTCAAAATTATGACTTTGCCCTGTTTAAATTTACAGTTTTGTCATTAGTTTTTTTCCCCTTAAAATTACGATTTCGCCATCAGTCAAAAAATATGCTTTTATACCCACTTAAAAATAAATTTACGCTTTCGCTCCTAGCTAAAAATTTCAATTTTGCCCTTGGTTAAAAATTACGATTTTGCCCCGTTTAAATTTACAATTTTGCCATTAGTTTTTTTTTTCTCACAGCCACGTTACGATTTTGCCCTCAAATTAAATTTACATTTTCTCCAACGTTTTTGTTTGTTTTCCTGGTTAAATTACAATTTTCCCCAAGCGCAAACTTACGGTCATGCCGGCAGCTGATTGACACTCCCCCATTGGTCCATTTAGTTTACGATTTTATCCCTGAATAAAAATTATGATTTCGCCCTCAGTTCAAAATTACGTTTTCCAATCGTTTTAGTTTTTTTTTTTGCAAAAGTAGAAAAAAAAAATTATTGGTTGACCCGATTTAATTTTTTCCCGTTTCAGGAGCTGCCTAACACTTGCTCATTAGTCCTGAAAAATTGTAGTTTTGCCCAGAGCCGAAAAAACGGTCTTAACATCATTTTAGTTTTTTTTCTAGCAAAATTATAGTAGTGTTTTTTAATTGATTGAGAATTATTCAGCATCGCCCCGCAACGCAGGCGGTGCATCACCTAGTTTATTTACAAAAACAAAAAAAATATCAACCTACGCGTAAATATAGAAAGTTTTGAGCACTTTCACACCTACACACTATAAGACTCTAGCAACATAATCAACATCCATACATTTATGTACATTTCAGACCTACACATTAATGGTTTCAAACCTACATTTAATAATATAAGCCTTAACATAAACACACAATGCATATAGTATTAGAAAAATAAAAACATTATCATTCGCTAAATATCACATACTCGAAAAACATACACAAATTAACCTATCCAAATAATATATAAACCAGATGATTAACGGATAGTACCTACACAATTGTGTAAGGGTGTTCATAAGCCGATCTGCTCGTGCTCGGATTGAATTATAACCGATCCGATCGAATTTGCAAAACCGAGCACAAAACTGATGCTCGTGCTCGGATTGAATTTGAATCGAGCGGATCATTTTCGCTCGGTTTTTCTCAGCACCGAAATTAAAACATGTGTAGCAACACAAAAAAAAACTGAAATCAAGACTATTACAAGGTTGCATTCAACAAAAACAAATCCTAACTTAATTAAAACATGTCCAACACCTTACTAACAAAATCAATACATAACAAAAATCATGATCCGTATGAGTTGAACTTGAGCAGTAGTGAGGTATGTGGCAGGAGGTATGTAGCACGAGATTAGGTGCTCATTTGAATTTTTAGGAATTAGGGTTAGGTTTTGGTATTGAGCAGGGCTAGTATGTTTCTTAGGCTTTTAATTTTTCTTGGGCTACTTATCTGTATAAATCTTTAAAATCTATAATATATATATTAATTATTTAATAAAAATAACTCGAACGAAACCGAGCGATCAACAAGCGAACGGACCTTTGCTCATGCTTGGCTCGTTTACAAATCTAGCCGAGCCGAGGGACTCATTTACAAACTGAGCGGAAATCGAACAAGCAATTTTCGGGCATTTTTCGAGCGATCGTCGAGCGATCCTCGATCGTAACAGTTTGGACAGCCCTACAATTGTGTAGGAAAATCATATGATACGTTCTATTCTCTATGCGTTCTTCCCCAAATCAAACAATATATAATACTGACGTTAGAATGCATATTTCTCCTTCAATGGAAAACACCGATCTTGTATGCTAGATGAAACCTCCATGATGAAATACCGGTGATGATTTTGAGTGTGTTAATTGAAGCGCCGATCTTGTAAGCCTTATTTCACTATTTTTTTTTCTTTAAAAACAGTGATGGTATTGAAAATGGTTAATGAAACTAATATTTTAGGTAATCAAATGAAGATTTGTTAGAGACTTTGTATTTGAAAGTGGTTAATCGGAGTATAATACTGATGTTTTGTGATGTTAGAGATTTGTTTTGTGATGTTCTTAAGCGGGCCGGGATCTCTGCCAAAAAGGAGGCTCCAGTAAATTTTCTGACTGACCCCTTAGAGGGGAGGTCCACTTTACGCCCGGCGGACATCCTTGTGTTTGGATGGGAAGGGGGGAAACACGCTTGTGTAGATCTAACTGGAGTCTCCCCCCTTGTCGGGCTCAAGGACAAGGGCTTTGTCGTAGGGCAAGCGGTGCTCAAGGCAGAGGCAAGCAAAGTGGCAAAACATGAGAAAGCCTGCCTGGAGAATCAACATGTGTTTGTCCCGTTTGCGTTTGATACCTTTGGTGGTCTCGCTCCTGATGCTGTGCGCCTTTTGAATCGGGTTCAAAAAGTCGTTAATAGTAATTCTTCGTCGCTAAAGGTTTCAAACTTTGTATTTAGTAGAATTGGTTTTTCTATTCAAAAGGGGGTGGCGGCGCAACTTGTTGCCCGACTACCTGTCATTGCTTTGTAATTGCCCTTTTTCGTGTGGAATGAAAAGAATATCCATTTCTTAAAAAAAAAATCGGAGTATGTTTGATATCTTTTTTACGACTTCTTATTTTTAGAAGATTATGGGTATGTTTGATAAAAGTAGCTGGTGGCTAGTGGCTGAAAGCTGGTAGCCGATGACAGGTAGCTAGTAGATATATATGATGTTTGGCAGAGTCGCTGGAGCTTTTAATATAATGTATAAAATGACCAAAATAGACATAACTAAAAAATTTAAAAGTTTGTGCATTAAAAACCTTATTATCTTTAGAGGTTAAAATAGTCATCTTTTACCTAAAAGCTTGTAGCTCCTTCTAAACGCTACTAGTAGGAGCGTTCAACCAAAAGCTTCAAATTCCTAACCTAAAAGCTTTAAGCTCCTTCAATCAAACAAGGCTTTTTATTGAGTATAAGATTTTTCTTAAAAGATTAAGGGTATGTTTGGCATGGAGCTTTTAGAAGGTTCTAGTTTTAAGCTTTTAAGAAATTTAATATACCGGATCTACTATTTTTTAAAAAAACATTGGGGTCCGGGGACCCCGACCCGCTCTATATGGGTCCGCCCCTGCTTCCAGCCACCAGCTACTAGCTTTCAACCACCAGCCACCAGCTACTTTTGCCTAGGGCTGTCCAAACTGCTCAATGATTGAGGATCATTCGATCGCTCGAAAAATGCTCGTTCGATTCCCGCTCAGTTTGTAAATGAGCCGCTCGGATTGGTTCGATTCAAATTCAATCCATGCATGAGCAAAGGTCTGCTCGCTCGTCGATCGCTCGGTTTCGCTCGATTTATTTTTATTAATAATGTATATATTATAGATTTTAATTAACAAACCATAAAAGTTGTTATGTAATGTGTAGAACTTAATGGTATTGTTTAATGTTTGTGTTTATAGGTTATGTTGATTTGAACTTGAATTTTGTGGATGGAGATAATGAAGCTTAAAAAAGAAGTTTATGGCTTTTGAGCTAATGACAATTTGTATTTCGCACTTTATTTTGTGCTTCTTGATAATATTAAGAACAATTTTAGAATCGTGATTTTAGTTATGTATTGCTTTTATTAGTAAGGTGTTGGACATGTTTTAATTAAGTTAGGATTTGTTTTTGTTGAACGCGGCCATATAATTCAATCGAGCGAAACCGAGCGAAAATGATCCGCTCGATTTTAGATAGGATTTGAGAAAAACCGAGCGAAATCGATCGAAAACGATCCGCTCGATTCAAATTCAATCCGAGCATAAGCATCACTTTTATGCTCGGTTTTGCAAATTCGATCCGATCGGATCAGATCAGTTGTAATTCTATCCGAGCATGAGCAGACCCTCGATCGCATCGGATCGGCTCATGAACACCCCTACTTTTGCCAAACATACCCTAAAGATAGAAACTACTAAAAACTCCATACCAAACATACCCTATGTATTTGAGTCTGAACTTGTATCAACAAAGTATAGTATATTGTATTGCTGTTAATTTTATTTTATTTTGGTTTCATGGTGGTTTAGTTCATCCACACACACAACACATGTTCGAGAACTTGCACACCTAATGGCTTGTCAGTAAACTGTTTTAACGCAGCAACGTTTAAAAATAGCCTCGTGGAACCTTTGTATAGTGAGTGTACAACTCTTTATCCCCACTGCACGGAATTATTACAATTTTATATTGCCCAATTTTGACGTACTGTTTGAATTTTCAATTATATTATATTTACACGCTACATCAATTTTTTTAAATCAAATAAAATTCAATTGTCATTGATTGAGGTTTGATGAGAAAAAAAAAAATAACAAATAAAAGAAGTGAGGGAAATAGAAAAACATATAAAAACTTAAAAAATAATTCGTATTTACATGTAAAAATTAGATTTTGCTTTTTTCAGATATTTACATATAAAGTATAAATACATGTAGATTGTAGAAGTCTTTTAATAAAAAAATTACAAAATGAAACTTTTTATTTGAACAGTTCTACATGTATTTATATAAAAAAAACTCTGAAAAATTATGTAAATTCTTTAGTTCCATACTTTAGTGTTCTTCATTACACCTAACCCTATATCGTATTAACTACGTTTTACAAACCAAACCCTAAAACTGTATATCAAATATTAGTAATTGATGTTGTTACATTCAATTTCTCAGCCCAAAGACCCACAAATTAGAGGATTAAATTGCTCCAAATCATTTGATGTTTATATTGACCATTAAAAAATATGGAGATATACACAAAAGGATGGCTTGAATTATATAAGAGTTAAGTTTGAACTTAAATTTCTACTCTATTGATTACTTCGAGTCGAGTTTGACCTTAGCTTGATTTAGCTCACTAACAACCCCAAACGTATCTAAACTCCCCACTAATATAAGGTTTTAATTAAAGGAGTTCTTAAAAGTACAAAAGTGATATGATAAGTTAGTAATTTTTTCTTCTTTATAAGAAACTAAAAAGCCTAAACTCTACGGATGGTAATAGGGCGAGTTTGTCTCAAAACTAATCGGGTTTCTATCGAGTAATTACCCGTCAGGTATCGGGTATATCAACAGGTTTCGGGCAAACCCGTTATTTTCAAAATTTTACCCGTTGGGTATACCCGACTCAAAACTTAATGGGTATCTATCGGGTAACGATTAATCAATCACTATAAAAGTATATCAAATAACTACGATTTATATAAATAAAATACCAAAACATATAAAAACTATTCAAATGCATGGATGAAAAAAATAGTGTATGTCAATAATTGATGTATCATATATACATATTTAACAAAAAATAAAAGAAACTATATCGAGTATACAATCAGGTAAACGGGTATACTTTATCGGTTAATCCGGTCAGATAAACAGGTATATCACCAAATCCCGAACCTGCAAATAAAACAAAAACTAATCTCAAACCCGATTACCCAATCCCAAACCCTTTCCAAATGTTTTAGGATTCGGGTTTACCCATCGGGTTCGATTTCCATCCCTACAAAACTCAGATGTTCATGAAAACTCAATAAATAAATATTTATTTCAAAATTAAATATCTTAACGACTAATAACTAAAACAAACTAACTAACTAAACCAAGCATAAACAGAACATTTTTTGTTTTAGTACACATCTCACTCGATATATTTTCGAGGGTTTTCTTGTTCGCTGTTACTTTTGTCGAAATTAAGTTGGGTTTTCTTTATATGTACATATTTGCATGTGATGTGATCCAAACTTAACATGACTTCACATGTTACATATGAATGTATCCACGTTTTTTTATAAGTGTATACTTTTGTAGCTTAGAATAAATTCAAGTGAATTAATGTGAACTTGATGTGTATATGTTTGTAGCTTAGTGTGATTTATTGACGTATGAATATATATGATGAATTTAGAATTTCAAATACCATGTGATTTATATAATTGATGTATCTACGTCTTAAATATTTGCATGTAATTAAAACCCGGTATAAATTCGCATTTTAACTAGTGTTACTTCATATGTGAATTTACGCTTCGAACTTAAACTATAAATTTTAGATATATACAAAAATAACATGATTCCCCAATAAACTATAAATTTTATATATGCAAATTGAAATATCTATCTATACTATATAATAAAAGAAACCTGTTTATAAAACTTGCAACAGACCTACATAGTTCTGTCACTCATCTCTATCAAATCCCAATTACACCAGGTATCCTTAGTTTGATTATGTGGAAGCACCCCAACAACGAATGGGGTGGATGTAGAATCCACTCCCACAGATGATTGTAAACAGTTAGCCATTTCGTGTGAATAAGATATATCTCTTTTATTAAATAATAATAATAATAATATTAAACATCAATTTAACTAAATCTATTTATCTCTTTTTTTTTCAATCTGAAATTGATTTGTTTTTTAACTCTAAAGTTTCAATCTTTGACAATTTAAGTCTAAAGTTTCAATCTTTGGTATTTTAACCCCTTTGATTAATTTGATTTTTCACTTCTAATTCAAAAGTTTTCATCTTTCGCAATTTAACCCCTTTAATTTTTTTTACTTTCAACCCAAAGCTTTTCATCTTTCGCAATTTAATCTCAACACTTTTTTTACTTTCAACTTTAGTCTCTTACATACTTTTCATCTTTCATAAGTTCTTCTTTAACGTGTCGTTCTAAATTTCCGAATTAACACGTCGCAACGTGCGCGTGGGGTTCAACGTTTTTTCATCTATTTTTTCCTGTTTGACATGTCTGTCGCAGGGCGTCTATTTTTCCCGTTTGATAGGTCTGTCGCAACGTGCAATTAATTATTTTTTTATCTGTTTTATACATAGGCTCGTGGTAATGTGAGAAACATTTGACTTTCATCTAACATGATATATAACTAATGAATCTCAACTCACACACGGTAATCACTATGTTTAGGGATGGCAATGGGTCGGGTTCGGTCGGGTATTGGTAATCCCATACCCATACCCGGTTATAAAATCGCGTCCCATACCCGACCCATTACCCGTCGGGTATTTGTCGGGTAATTACCCGTCGGGTATCGGGTATACCCGCGGGTATCGGGTTTACCCATTAGTTTACTAAAAGATATACATTGAGATTTCTAAATACATTTTTTTTACTGTTGTAATTATTATATTATTTTATTTATACAAGAACTATTATAAATTAAAAATATACATTACATATATAAGTTTTATCGTAAATTAATAAAACTTTATAATACTTACACACTCACATGCATATACTTCACAACATACAAAATATAAATACTATTATCAAAGGGAAATTGGCCTGTAATAATCTCATCTAGACCTTATTGGCCATTAATAATCCCATCTCAAAATATTCCCCCCACCAGTCCCACCTTTCACATATTTTTCCTGCAATGGTCCCCCGTTAAAAAAACTTAACGGAGTTAAGCTTTTTTCCAAATTACAAATAGATTTTTTAGGGCTTTTGATTGGAACGACGATACGAGTCTATTGATGTAAAACTTGCCTCAAAACGAAGCTCTAAACGATGAAACCGACGCTTCAATTCGGGTGTTTAAATTTCCAATTAACCAAAATCAAGTCACTTGGAGCACCATTTCGAAGTAAGTTTTACATCAATGGACTCGTATCATCGTTCTGATCAAAAGCTTTAAAAAATCTGTTTGTAATTTGGAAAAAAGCTTAACTCCGTTAAGTTTTTTTAACGGGGGACCATTGTAGGAAAAATAGGTGAAAGGTGGGACTGGTGGGGGGAATATTCTGAGGTGGGATTATTAATGGCCAATAAGGTCTAGGTGGGATTATTACAGGCCAATTCCCCATTATCAAATGCATATACTAAAAGAAAATTTATTTTTTCACATTATGAACATACTAATATAAATCACTAATAGACAAGGGTTAATGGAAAATTAAAGTATAAATTCAAAAAATCGGGTATATAGTTCGGGTAAACGGGTATGTGGTTTCGGGTAATCGGGTCGGGTATCACATAATCCCATACCCGACCCATACCCGCGAAAATTTTAAAAACTAATCCCATACCCGGCCCAATACCCGTCGGATATCGGGTATACCCGTCCCATTTGTGTCGGGTTTCGGGTATACCCGTCGGGCTCGGGTATTTTTGCCATCCCTAACTATGTTTACGTGACATTTATAAGAACCATCACCGCAATCACCCCATCCATCGTATGTCGAGTATATCCGTTAGTTTTTTTTTACAGATATAAATTTTTATTAGATTCATTCAACCCGTGTAATAAACGAATTTTTTTAAAGATATAACATTTTTATTTTTTACTATACAAAATTACATTTATGCAACTCGTGTAATCTTTCTATACTAATAAACAAAAATCCTTTTTGGATACGTGTCATTCTCTGGTAATTTCTCACCTTTATATTTTTATTTATCTCTTTTATTAAATAATAATAATAATAATAATATTAAACATCAATTTAACTAAATCTATTTATCTCTTTTGTTTTCGTAATCTGAAATTGATTTGTTCATTAACTCTAAAGTTTCAATCTTTGGCAATTTAAGTCTAAAGTTTCAATCTTTGGTATTTTAACCCCTTTGATTAATTTGATTTTTCACTTCTAATTCAAAAGTTTTTATCTTTCGCAATTTAACCCCTTTAATTTTTTTTACTTTCAACCCAAAGCTTTTCATCTTTCGCAATTTAATCTCAACACTTTTTTTTTACTTTCAACTTTAGTCTCTTATACACTTTTCATCTTTCATAAAGTTCTCCTTTAACGTGTCGTTCTAAATTTCCGAATTAACACGTCGCAACGTGCGTGTGGGGTTCAACGTTTTTTCATCTATTTTTTCCTGTTTGACATGTCTGACGCAGCGCGTCTATTTTTCCCGTTTGATAGGTCTGTCGCAACGTGCGATTAATTATTTTTTTATCTGTTTTACATATAGGCTCGTGGTAATGTGAGAAACATTTGCCTTTCATCTAACATGATATATAACTAATGAATCTCAACTCACATACGGTAATCACTATGTTTACGTGACATTTATAAGAACCATCACCGCAATCACCCCATCCATTGTATATCGAGTATATCCGTTAGTTTTTTTTACAGATATAAATTTTTATTAGATTCATTCAACCCGTGTAATAAACGAGTTTTTTTTTAAGATATAACATTTTTATTTTTTACTATACAAAATTACATTTATTAATACACGTGGTTTTTAAAAATATAACTTTTTTATTATGTAGTATATAAAATTAGATTTGTTCAATCCATATAGTACATAGGTGACGAGGTGTGACCCGCATCGGTCAACCCGACCCGGTTACAACCTATTATATTAATATAAATACAAACAATTATTCTAGAACCTTCCATATCTACATGGAAGGTGCACAACCAAATCTCCAACTTTTCGGGAAGATCGTGTAAATCTCTAACTTATCGGAATACATCCTAGGTTGAAGGAAACCCTAATGGAAAACCTATAAATAGAGGTAAACGTATAAGGTATGATCATCTTGTTCTCATACATCTTCTTCTCCAAAACTTCTTTCATAAACCAATACTTATTCTCACGCCGGAGGGTGGTTACAGGAATAACCCCATTCCTGTAACGAGTCCTAACGGTGTTTCTGTTTTGCAGCCAAGCGTTCAGGTCACTAATCATTGAAGTCGTAGGTGCTGTTTAGGTCAGTGTTTCTTCATTGGCGCCATCCGTGGGACCTATTTAGCGACAAGAACCTCATGGCAAGTGATCAGAACACGGCTGGTCAAACGTTGGCAGATAATAATTTGGCGTTAAGGGCGGAAACTAGTACCATCCCACAGTCTTCCCCAGCCGTCACGAGGTCGTTAGATCCAGAGTTCGAGGCAGAAGGACCACCTCCAGGTTTTGACAATATCACCACCGTCTCTTCCCAGACCGTGGTTACAAGCCCTTTCCTCTATATGCCCTCACAAATACCACCAAGGAGGTTGGGGGGAACTAGCAGTAACACATTCACCCCGGTGACAACTATTTTTTCACAGGCTTCACGCCTCTACTCCACCCCTGTTATTACCTCGGCGAGCCCTAGTACCATAGTGTCAGAAATCAGTACGCCTCAACACTACCAGCTGTTGGTTTCCAACCCAATGCCGCCGCTATACTCAGCAGCGCTCACGGCGGCGTTATCTACACCACCTCATCAGCCGGTCGTCAAGCCAGCTGGAGTAATGAATGCCCCTGTCACACCAGGAAATCAGATGTATTTCCCGGGGTATTGCTATGCACCCCCTTACGGGTATTTACCCTCATACGGGGGTTCAGCGTACGCGTTTTAGGGAACAGCGCAAGGAAGCTCTCAATCGCCGTACGCGGCTTACATGCCGCCATGGTGGAATTTTCCAACTCCACAACCAATGTATACCCAAGCGCCAACTGAGCCTGTGCACGACAGAGGAAATGCGGTTAGACCCCGGGTAGCCCCTTTGAAAAACTCCAACCTAATGGCAGGACCTGCCCCGGGTACGAACGTTCCACCTGCACAACCCGTAAATGTGGAAGAAGATGAACTAACCAAACCATACAAGCCGGTAGACGCGACGTTCCGGTCCAAATTCACTCGTAGGATCGCCGAAGCTCCTATTAAGGAAAAACCCAAAATGCCCCAAACGGTCGGCAAGTACGATGGCCTCACCGATCCTGACGACCATCTCAATTTATTTAAGAGCGCCGGTGAAGTAGCCTGCTGGCCCATGCCCCTATGGTGCAAAATGTTCGTACAAACTCTAGTGGGAGCGGCACGAGTATGGTGGGACAGCCTGCCCACAGGCGAGATAGACAACTTTGAAGATTTGGAATCAAAGTTTATCCTACAGTTTAGTCAGCAGCGCCGACATACGAAAGATAGGAACGAACTCCTTCATATTCATCGTCGAGACAATGAGACGGTAGAAAACTTTATCATCAGATTCAACAAAGAAAGCCTGGCGATCCCAGGCGTCACCAACGATCTGGCATGTGGAGCATTCCTCCAAGGAGTCAACGATGACGAGCTACTAAGAATGCTGCATGGAAGGGATGGTGTACCCCCAACCATAGATGAAATACTGCGAATAGCCAAAGTATATGTTATACAAGAAAAAGCGGTGGCGGCCAGTCACGCCGCGAATAGAAAGAAAGAAGCCCTAAAAAATCAGGAGGAAAAAGATCACCGGGGGTCCAAGAACAAACATAGGGGAGACCGATATCAGAGAAACGACAAAGACTCGCGATATGACAGACACCGAAGCTCCTATTCAAGAAACGAGACGTCAAAACCTCGGTCTGAATATCCCAACTTAAGCAAGACCCCGGCTGAAATTCTTGCCTCAGAAAACCTCAGGCTTAATCCACCAAAGCCGTTGAAAGACAACCCTAACAAGGATACGAGTAAATACTGCGAGTACCACAAGGGGAGCGGGCATGACACCAACGACTGTTTTCAGCTTAAAAAACAGATCGAATACTTCGTGAAGTCGGGTAAGTTGGCACACCTAGTGCGAGATATCAAGCAAGGCCCACCTGTGGTCAAGGAGGAGAATGATAAAGCGGCAGACAAAAGGCCGCGCGAATTGAACATGGTTCACGCTGACATGGGAAGGGGGGCGAAGCGGAGTTTCTCCACGCTCGAGCCTTGGATGTTGGCAACAATGACTATAGAACCGCGAATGGAGGATTTGCATCTTACCACAGACGCCCTGATCATCTCCGCGGCAGTAGGAGACTACCGCATGAGGCGAATCCTAGTCGACACCGGAAGCTCAGAAGACATTATCTATGAACATTGCTTTAACAGGATGCAACCAGAGGATAGGAAGTTGCTTGAATCAGTACACGCCCCTATCAAAGGTTTCACTGGGGAAAAGGTTGACCCTATTGGTCAAATCACTTTCCCGGTAACCTTCGAGCAATCACCCAAAGAAAGAACCATACTACTAACTTTCCTTGTAGTCCGCGCTGAGTCATACCACAATGTGATAATCGGAAGATTCACCCTGGGAAAATTGGACGCCATAGTCTCCACGGCAAGGGGTTTCATGAAGTTCCCAACACCGCAAGGTATCGCTACCGTATTTCGCGATAAAATCGGGGAAGTACTAAATACCAAACGATGTCGCCAGGGGCCCACCGGGGCCACGGGACCAGAAAGATGGGTATTAAGCACGCGCCATCCAGACCAAATGGTCACAATTGGGGACACTCTGTCCCCGGAAGTTGTAAGCGACTTGAAGCAATTGTTAAAAAGAAACGCGGACATTTTCGCTTTCGAGCACTCCGATATGACGGGAGTCCCCCGTGACAAAGCGGAACACAGGCTCGCCACACTTCCAGGCATCAAGCCGGTTGCTCAGGGTAAGCGCAGCATGGTCCCGGACCGCCGGGCGGCGGTCGTTAAAGAAGTACGAAAGTTAGTGGAAGCTGGAATTCTCAGGGAAACGCAATACCATACATGGGTATCCAACCCAGTCATGGTGAAAAAACCAGATGGCACATGGCGAATGTGCATCGATTTCAAAGACTTAAACAAGGCGTGCCCAAAAGATGCGTACCCGTTACCTGAGATTGATTTAAAGGTCGACTCCCTGGTACCCTATCGATTCAAATGTTTCTTAGACGCGTATAAAGGGTACCACCAGATTAAAATGTCCAAGGAAGATGAAGAAAAAACAGCGTTTCATACCGATGTGGGCATCTTTTGTTACACCAAGATGCCTTTTGGGCTACGAAACGCAGGAGCTACCTATCAGAGGCTCATGGACAAGGTGTTTGAGGCACAGATTGGGCGAAATTTGGAAGTCTATGTAGACGACCTCGTAATTAAAAGCAGCGAAGAAAAACAGATGTTGGCAGATATCGAGGAAACTTTCCAGCGGCTCAGAGAATACAACATAAAATTAAATCCAAAGAAGTGTTCGTTTGGGGTGGAAGAGGGGAAGTTCCTGGGGGTAGTAGTCACCCGAGACGGTTTTAAAGCTAACCCGGAAAAGGTAGCCGCCATAGCGCGAATGCCTTCTCCCCGAACACTGAAAGAAGCTCAAGCCCTAAATGGACGACTGGTAGCAATCAACAGGTTCTTAGCAAGGCACGCCGAAAAATCATTGCCCTTCATAAAAACATTAAAAGATTGCCTCAACAAGAAGAATTTCAAATGGACCAGCGAAGCGGAGCAGGCTCTACAAGAAATGAAACGTTTTATAGAAGGGTTACCTACGCTGACAGCGCCAAGGCCCAGTGAAATCCTAAAGATGTATTTAGCGGCAGCTCATACGGCGGTGAGCGCCGTGCTCATGGTTGAACGAGAAGGGAAGCAGACACCAATATACTACATAAGCCGGGTGCTAGCGGGGCCTGAAACGCGCTATCCTACACTGGAAAAGCTAGTTTTAGCATTAGTACACGCCACAAGGCGACTAAGAAGATACTTTCAGGCACACCGTGTACAAATCTTAACCAATTACCCGCTACAGCAAGTTTTACACAAGCCAGAGGTTTCGGGCAGGTTGGCTAAATGGGCCATCGAGCTGGGGGCCTTAGATATTGAATATCAGAAGCGAACAGCGGTTAAAGGGCAAGTGATTGCTGATTTTTTAGCTGAAATACCGGAAGGAGAAGTCATTACAGACCCAGTCGTCCAAGATATACCAGAGTCCAGCGCTACAAGGCAGACTTGGAAACTATACATTGATGGATCATCTAGCGGAAAGGGGTCCGGTGCAGGCCTAATGCTAATAAGTCCAGATCAGATCAGACTAATGTACGCCTTACGTTTCGACTTTGAATGTTCTAATAATGAAGCGGAGTACGAGGCATTATTGGCAGGTTTACGGATGGCAAAATCCATGGGGGCAGCCAGGGTAGACGCATACGTCGACTCGTTGCTGGTTAACAATCAGGTAAACGAAACGTATGAAGCTAAAGACGAGTCAATGGCGAAATACCTGGCGAAAACTAAAGAACTCATGGATTCCTTCGACAAGGTCACACTCAACCATGTACATAGAGGAAAGAATCAAATAGCAGACGCCCTAAGCAAACTCGCCACCTAAGGCATGGAAAAGGAAGTCAAAGTCGAAACGTTACAGACACCCTCAATTGAACCACGGAGTGTTTCCGCCATCACAATGGAAGAACCTTGCTGGTATACTCCGATTCTACGCTTCCTCGAAACAGGTGAACTACCTCCCGCCAAGGGCGAAGCACAGAAGATACAAACGAAAGCGCTACAATATGAGGTCAACGATGGTGTCCTATACCGAAAATCTTACTTGGGTCCGTTGTTGCGATGTGTTTCCCCAGTAGAGGCAAAGTACCTCATCAGTGAAATTCACGCGGGTTTATGCGGCATACACGCCGGACCTCGAGCAGTGGTGGCCAAAATCCATAGCGCGGGATATTACTGGCCTGGGATGCACGAAGACGCTGTAACAGAACTATGAAAAATGCCGCAGTTGTCAGAAGTTCGCTCCTCAGACAATACGGCCCAAGAACAGCCTGGTACCGGTGACAGCAGCGTGGCCTTTCCAGAAATGGGCCGTGGATATCGTAGGACCTTTCCCGTCGGCCCCCGGAAAGTTAAAGTACCTAATTGTGGCGGTTGACTACTTCACCAAATGGGTGGAAGCAAAACCCTTGGCTAAGATAACGGCGGAAAATGCCAAAAAATTCCTCTGGGAACACATAGTGTGCAGGTTCGGGTTACCGCTTTACCTGGTGAGTGACAACGGGACACAGTTCACGGATAGAATTTTCCAGGAATGGTGCACTGATCTCCACATCCAGCAGATTTTTACGTCGGTAGCACACCCCCAAGGTAACGGACAGGTGGAGCGGACGAACAGGAGTTTGCTAGAGGGCATCAAAAAACGACTGGGGCACGAGGGAAGCTCGTGGGTGGAAGAATTGCCACATGTCCTTTGGGCACACAGAACAATGCCCAAAACTAGCAACAACGAAACCCCATTCAGCCTTACCTACGGAATGGAGGCAATGATACCTGCTGAAGCAGGGTTACCGTCGTTACGCCGTCTCAACATAGGCAATGACAACGACCAATCTCTGAGAGAAGGCTTGGATTTGTTGGAAGAAAGGCGTGAGGCAGCCGCCATCAGCGAAGCACGATACAAGAAAGCGTTGGAAAAGTATTATAACAAACGGGTGGCTAAACAGAGTTTCAAAGCGGGTAATTACGTCATGCGTGACAACGAAGCAAGTAGAATGGAACCCTCAGGAAAACTGGGCCCAAACTAGGAAGGCCCTTACATTATCCAAGAAGATCTGGGTAAAGGGGCCTATCGCCTATCCCGACTAGATGGCACGCCAATACCGCGCAGTTGGAACATCGCCCAGTTGAGGAAATGCTACCTGTAAAACCTTGCTCCTAACAGCAAGAGTTAACTATCTTCTCAAATTCACATTTGTAACCCGTGTTGGGATTTTCCTGCTTTTCTTTTATTACTCCATGCAAGTTTAATAAAGATTTAAGTTTATTTGTTACAAAAGTTACCATCGCACGATGAATGCATAAAACGGTAAAAACACAAACAACACCCTTAAACACGAAATATTTTTCATTCATATAAGTCATAGGGTTAACAATAACAAGCGCTTACGGCGGGTATCTTGGTAATAGATACATACACCGCCCCAAAACAGATAGGCATCACTACATGTACATAACCTATCTCAAAAAAAAAAAAACCAAGTACTTGTCCCTGTCACTAAAAACCAAACATATGGGAACCAAAATACAGAACATGTTCAAAACACCTACTGAGGAAGGTTGGGTGCCATCACCACTGCAGGGGTATGCACCACCACCTCATCACCCACAACTACAACTGGATCGATGGCCAAATTGTCAGATGAACCATCAACCATCGGAACCACCGTACCTGAGCCATCCACCTGCTGCCTCCTCGGCCGACCACCAGAATGGCGTTGGTACGTCAGACGGTATCGCTGTTCAGGGTTCACCGGAATCAGACTAGACAGCACATCAGCTGATAGCTGTGGCACTCCGGGATCCACTGGTTGAGGATCCTCAATAACAATGCTTTGACATGCTCGGTTAGCACGAACCGGAGCAGCATTGGGAATGGGTCTCCTCCCCCTAAGCATCGACCTCGTTACCGGGTATTGCAGCTGGAGCAAGCCATCAGCAGCGTCAAGAACCCGGAAGATCTCGGAGAGTCTTTGCCTATATCGTTTTCTTTCCATCATGTCCAAACAACCAAATAAGGAAACGAAAGGTAAATTTATAGCAGGAGTAAAAAGTTTTGACAGTGGTGACGTCGGGTGCATTAATGGAAAATAATCATCACACGTCACAGAGCCATATTTTAAAAATTCGGCGGTGTCAGAAATCATGACATTTGCATTAATACAGCTGTCAAATCAAAACAGAAATGGGCACTAAACCCAATTCAAACAGTGTCATTAGCAAAGCAATAAGAGTACATAACAAGCAACAAAAAGAGAAACGAAGCTGTCATTCTTCTTCAGACTCCTCCGCGGGGTCCAGCATCAGACGCAGCGATTCTATCCCATCCTCATTGACTTTGTCCATTAAATCACCATAACAGGGCAGCGGCTCTGTATACGCCGCTTCAAGGGCGCTCGCCATATCAGTTTGCAGCTTACCCTTGACAGCATGAAAATCCGGCGATACCTTATCCAACTGATGGCAATCCATATAGCCCTTATACACACCATCGTGATGCCCGGATTGGTAAGCAGCCGCGGAGAGACGATCAACCAAGCTGGTAAAATGGGGCGATTCACGCAGGTACTCAAACGCCCCCACCAGCCCATTAGTTATCAACCAATTCCTGTCTCCCCGCATAGCCGCTAGCTGGCTGGTCAAATCATCGACTTCTGCGTTGGATTGTGCCAGCGCATTTTCCACTTCTTTTAGTTTAGAGGACGACGATACAGCAAGTTTGTTGTTCTGAGTGACAAGTGAATCGCAATGGTCCTGCAACTCCTTGACCTTTCCTTCCCGTTCCTCCAGCTCTGCCTACATAAGCCGGATTTTGGTATGGGAGGCTTCTATTTCAGTTGTCAAGCTTTGGTACCGCTCCTGAACCTGAGACACAAAATCAGTGTCAACACGAAATTTTTCCAATTGGGCCGATAACTCGAGTCTCACCTTCTGAGCCTCCGCTATGGCCTTACGCTCCAACTCCTCCTGTATATTCTTGGCCTGAGCCAACACTCGATCTTTTTCCGCCATGTCGCGGGCCCACAAGATCCGTTCTTCAGCAAGATGGTTAGTCACCCTCCGCAAATCTTCCTCAGCTTTGTTTTTCTCCGACAAGAATCTGGCCTGCCTTAATCCCACAGTCTGAAGTTGACTTTCTAAGCGATGCTTGTCGTCCCTCAATTCTTGAATAGTTGCTCGAGCCTGGTGGAGTTGGGTGTTATCATGCATCCACCTGCGACGGATTTCAACCAACCTTCGCGGTAGGCTCACAGACTCAGATATTGAAGAATTCATCAGATCTTCATTGTTCAAACCCTCTACGTACGCCGCTTCGGCAGGGGGATACGCCCGCTCGACCCAGTGTTGAACCACAGGGGGGAAAATCAGCCTTGAAGATTCAGCGATTTTCCAGTGAGGCTGGTAGCGTTTGTCTTGAGCATTGGGGTCCCAGCGAACAGTTGGTATAAACAGGTCGTCAATCAGACGGACACCGTCATCAGCAATACCGCTGCTCGATCCTCGAGTTTCGCCACCACCCACGCTGGTCACCTCCTGTGCCGCTGACACGGTAGTAACATCTTTATCCACATCAGCAAAAACGCCTCTGGGCGAGTCAATCACAGGTGTATCAAGACCGCCTGTCCGAAGCGTGGATAGCGGATCAACACTTACAGCTACTGATAACGTAGGAATAGGGAGGGGCATGACACAGCTCACAGCGGCAGTAGCAGAAGCCGAGGTCTTGGGGACTGTGGGCATGCTAACACTGGAACCAGGACATGATAACGCCACGGTCGGCACAAGTGGTGGTGTAACAACTCCAGATGGCACTCCCACAGAGGTACCTGCACAATAAACGTAGTGGGGCTTTAGCAACATAAACACTAGTATGCTACAGTGGTAGTCAGCAATAGATACCTGTTGGGAAAGCACAAGCAGCCTGTACCGCCTCAAAGGCACTTAGAGTAGGTACGACAAAGGTTTTTCTTTTCTTAAAGGCACGACCTGGACTGGTCAGATCGGTGACCAAGGGAACATCACGCCCAACACTGGAAGTTTCCTCCACGGAGGGCACACCCCCATGGATCGCTGTGTGTTTCTTCCCGGTAAGCTTTATCCGGGTAGGTTTTTTCTCCGACACTGACAAGGCGGTAGTTGCCACACCTGACAACGGGGTGACGTATGCTGTGGGGTCCGCCGGTACGGCGGGTAGAAGAAACTGCTCAAGATGCACCCTTAGCACATCTGGTTCTCCCTCGTCCAACACGCGGTCGGCAGGCTTCAACGCGAGATGCCGAGGAGGATCAATAAAGTCAAACATACCCCACTCCCCTGTGTGACATATGGGGAATTAAAAAAAAAAAGCACTGCAAAAATAGCAATGCACGATAACGTAAACATACCTGCATCGTCCCTTTGAAATGAGGGATAACGCTTAATATCAGGCCACAACAAACTCATGCCGGCCATCACCAACGCACCTTCTGGGATAATCGTGCACTCGAAGGGGCGGCCACACAGCTTTATGTACAGAACATTTGACGCATACGCATCCTCAGGAGGCACATCGTCTTTCACTTTATCCTTTGGCCCTTTCTCTCTCTAGTGCATTTCCCAAGGGATAACAGAGGCATCAAGATAGAAGAATTTTTTCTTCCAATCTTTGTCCCTCGAACTGGTAGGAATATCCCTTAGGCATGACACGTCAGTATCCCTCCGGTCGAAAGTAAAGAAAGGGGATTTCCACACAAGCACAAAGAAAGCCCTAAAGACAACCAGTTCTGGGATATGGCCCAGTGCTATGCAGGCATACTCAAATTGCCGAAGCTTCACTAAACCAAGGGGATGTATTTGAGAAAGGTGGATACGGTAAAAATCAAGCACCGATTTCAAAAATTTGGTGACGGGTAGCCGGAAATTGCAGAATTTGAAAAAATCACTGAACAAAGTGATTTTACCCACCTTCAAGGGGAATGCAGTGTCGGTTTTGGACGGCAAAACGGGGTTCCATTCGGCCCTAATACCATAGTCATGAACAAGGTTGTTGAAGGATGTTACGCCCCACTTACAAAACAGTATGTCTGTAGGGGCGGAAGCGGTGGAAGACGATTCGTTGGTTTTCGAAGCCATTGATTAGAAAGAGCGACGAAGGAATGATTTGGGGGAAGGGATTTGAACTCCTACATAAGGAGTCGTTATTTATACGCAAAGGCAACTTTTCAAATTCAAAAAGATGTACGAACGGAAATACGTGTCCATATGGGGTAAAAACAGTTGTCACTGATATGATGACCCAACTGTCACATCCTATATTTTCGCCGTCATTTCCCAAAACCGTAGTAACAACCATAATACACTAACTTTTTATTTTTTCTCTTAGTCCGACCTAATGGATTTCTTTCCATGAGCTCGGACTGGGGGGACATGACGAGGTGTCACCCGCATCGGTCAACCCGACCCGGTTACAACCTATTATATTAATATAAATACAAACAATTATTCTAGAACCTTCCATATCTACATGGAAGGTGCACAACCAAATCTCCAACTTTTCGGGAAGATCGTGTAAATCTCTAACTTATCGGAATACATCCTAGGTTGAAGGAAACCCTAATGGAAAACCTATAAATAGAGGTAAACGTATAAGGTATGATCATCTTGTTCTCATACATCTTCTTCTCCAAAACTTCTTTCATAAACCAATACTTATTCTCACGCCGGAGGGTGGTTACAGGAATAACCCCATTCCTGTAACGAGTCCTAACGGTGTTTCTGTTTTGCAGCCAAGCGTTCGGGTCACTAATCATTGAAGTCGTAGGTGCTGTTTAGGTCAGTGTTTCTTCAATAGGGTTTATAAAGATATAACTTTTTATTGTTTGGTATATAAAATTGCATGTGATCAACCCGTATAACACACGAGATTCTTAAAAATGTAATTTTCTTCATTATTTAATATATAAAATTAAATTTACTCAACCCGTACAAATACACGGGGTTCTTAAAAAAACAACATTTTTTTATTATTTCATAAATAAAAAGGATTCATTATCGATGTATACCATTCTAGACGTGGCAAGTACATATCTTCCCATTGTTCCGTATGGGGTCTTCGGTGGTTCAACCATAGCCCGTGTGCTGGTGGCATTGGATAATCCCCTTCCAGCTTAACATGTATGAAGTGGTTCTCATTAACATGTGCAAGCGTTATGAATAAACCCCGTGTATTACACGGGTTAAATGACGAAAAAATGTACATTATAAACTTGTATATAATCCTTATTAATGAAATGACTTATTTAGATAAAATAGTAAAACAAAAGAACAGTTAATTTTCGCTATTCGAAATAATTTTCTAAGTTTTCACTTCTCTTTTGAGATACTACAATCCATTTTATTATGTCTTAAAAAGAAGTAACACTTAAATATAAAAAAAAATAATGATCATAAAATTGTATGTATTTTTAACAATAGTTATAAGTTATGAGGTTATGGTAAATGAATTGTAATTAAATTCTACTATGTATATTAATGATATAATAAATACTTTGATATAAATACTATTTTTAGATATATGAATCATGAGAAAAGATACGAATATTAACATTGTATAGAAAATATTACATATTAAAAAATCATTCTAAAAATAAAGCATACGTTTAAAAAAATAGGACTAACGTTTTTTAAACTATAAATTTGAGCGTCTACAACAACTTTTTTAATTAGTAGTTGACATTTAAATATTCAAATTAATTTTTTAATTATATAATATCTTTATTTGGCATGATGATAATGTCTTTAGTTGTGTAATATGATTGAAATTAAGTTTAATATTTAAAACTCAATGCTATTAGGAAGTTGGACCATTTTTTAAGATGAAAACATATTGATAGTAACATAAATTTAGAATTGGAAGAAAATATTGAACACGTGTATTACACGGCTTAAGTAAATATAATGTTATATACTTAATAGCAAAAAAAAATATGTGTTTTAAAAATCATTTAATGTTCGCTTTAAAGATAATTTGGTACTTCCTTTAAATAATCTACTTGTAATTTTAGTCTTCTAAGGTTGAACGGTATGGAGGACCATCCTGGTCCGTCCTCCACCGGAGATGAACCGCCCTCCACGCCGCCCCCCTCCGTCATCGTCCTCATCGTCGAGATGTCGCCGTTTGCGACGAACCAAATATGGTGGGCCCCCTTTGTTTGTGTTTGTACATTAGGCATGGTTACTTGTACATAGTGGGATGGGGTAGGATCATCTAGGACCATCCTCCCATACCCTCTAGTTTTGTGGGATAGACCATCCTTGGGAGGACTATGACGTGGCACCTACATGGCGGATCATCCTCCCTTGGAGGACCATCACCATACCCTCTAGCCTAAGTTATATACTATAAGTACTTGTACATGTGATTTGATACTTTATTAGTAATTATTGTTTATATCCAAATAATATATTTTATCTTAACAAATATATATGGTTAGGGTAAAATGAAAATTTCTACAAGTTGTGAGAACTTAAAGAACTTGGCCTTACAAAAGGTTTTTTGAATTTTTTACAGGGGGTGTGAATGAGCGGTTAGAGACTCAGAACGTTAAACTTTTTGATTTTCGATTCAAGTGGTTAAAACCACGAAAACATAGGGACTAAAAAAGTAATTTACTATTAATTAAATTTGAAATTATACGTTTGATCTCTAACTTTATTAAATAATATTATACTTATTACATTATTTGATACATTTATATTTGTTATAGATAATTATTAATTAAATTTGAATTTATACGTTTATATCTCTAAGTATATTAATTAATATTATATTATATTTTGTGTATAAAAATTAATATGTAATACTATTATTAAAAGGGAGGAGGCACCAGAGAGTGACACATGTACAAAAGATTTTTGTTTATTAGTATAGGAAGATAAAAGAAACCTGTTTTGGGACACTTGTCATTCTCTCATTTAATTGACTAAAATTATAATAATACTAATAATAATAATATTTAATCTAATCTAATACAAATCTTCTTATTATACTAATAAACGAAAATCTTTTTTGTACACGTGTCACTCTCTGGTGCTTTCTCACCTTATTTTCCTATTTATCTCTCATATTAAATAATAATAATTTTAAACAAAATATTTGATAAGAATAAATATTTAGATAAGTATTAAGGTTTGTTTTTATTATGATCATTTAAATAATAATAATAATAAGAGTTAATTACATAGTTAGTCCCTGTGGTTTGCAAAAAGTAACATACTTAGGTACTATAGTTTAAAATCACATTCTAGGGTACTAACTTTTCATTTTGTAACGTTTGGAGGTATTAACGTTATTTGTTGGTTTAAAATCACATTCTATTAGTACCTAACTATGTTATTTTGTGCAAACCACATGAACTAACTATGTTAATACCCTATAAGTTAATACCTCCAAACGTTACAAAATGAAAAGTTAATACCCTAGAAGATGATTTTAAACTATTAGTACCTAAGTATGTTATTTTGTACAAACCACAGGGACTAACTATGTTATTAAATATAATAATAGTAATAATTTTAAACAAAAAATTAGATAAGAATATAAACGTTTGTTTTTATTATAATCATAGTAAATAATAATAATTTTTTTAAACGATTGAAATTATGGTAAATTAAGAATTAAAGGTGGTAGGCTAAATGTACCCCCTCTTGTTACTTTTTATAACCCCCTTCCATAAAATCACATTAAAACTTGTAATATTTAACCCCCTATACAAATTATCATTCTAAAAAATATTCTTTTTCTTACAAAACAAATTCAAAAGTGTAAAAAAAGATTACAGACGTTTTTTTTCAAAAAAAAATATTGTCTTTTAATTTTACACTTTTTTTCAAAAAAAAGTGTAAAAAAAGATTACAGACGTTTTTTTTTTCAAAAGTGTAAAAAAAGATTACAGACGTTTTTTTTCAAAAAAAAATATTGTCTTTTAATTTTTATTTAAAAAACATATTTTTTAAAAGTTCTTGGATATTGTTTTTAAAGACACTTTCTCAAATAGTATTTTGATTATGCCTTTTTATTGAATATCTTTACAATTATATAATAACCTTTTTATAAAAAAAAGTTTTGAACTCTCGTTTTAAAAAAAGGTTAAAGGTCTTACTTTTATAATTTTTAATACTTTAAATGTGTTTATAAAATAATTAACAACTTTTATTTATTAAAGAGTAATAAAGTTTTTCTTTTAAAATAATGTTTATAGCCCTAGCACATATTAATCATTCAAACCATCAAACCATCTATGTAAGTGAATAAATAAACAATAGGTACTAAAATAATTTTATTAAACTATAAATTAACAATCTATATAAGTTCAAATTTAATTAGTGTAAGGAGTATGTTATAAGCGAGTTAAAACCAGTTTAAGACTTTCGATCGAAGTGAACACTTTAAAAAATATGTTTTTTAATTAATATAAAAAACAAACAAAAAATTTGAAAAAAAAACGTCTACAATAATTTTTTACACTTTTGAATTTGTTTTGTAACAAAAATAATACTTTTAAAAAATGATGACATGTATAGGGGGTAAATATGATAAGTTTAAATGTAATTTTATGGAAAGGGGGTATGAAAAGTAACAAGAGGGGGTACGTTTAGTAGCCCCCAATTAAAGGTTTCCGTTTGACATATACTTAATAATTGTATTATTGTTTTTTTCACTAGAATTAAATAATTATTCTAGGTCGGGCATATGCTTCTATCAAATTGTAAGTGTTATAATTGGTTTAAACCCATCATTTATTGCACACTGCATCAACATGTAGAAAGAACACCATTTTTAAATATAACAATTCTATACTCCATTCAAAGAGAAGTTAATTCTCGATTTTACGGTATAATTCATAAAAATGATGAAACGTATAAAAACTTGGGGATCGATCTCCACCTTTTTGTACCGTAAACTCTTTTGAATACAAATTTAAGACGAGTGTGTATGAATGAAATAAACAAATAAACATGAAGGTGCATAGAACTAACTAAAATAATTGTATCTCATAATTTGAATGTATCATAAAAACGGGATTCAACCCCATATAATACATGTGTTTTTAATCTAAAAATAAATAAAAAAACAAAGTAAAATGTTATAATAAGTAAATAGTACATCAAAGTTCATTTTTAGAAGAACAAATCTTGACGACTCTATGTGTTAACATATGACATTATATTTTATTGAATATGTGCAATATACGAGTTTTTTAAAGATATATCTTTTTTATTATTTATTGTATAGAATTACATTTATCAAAAATAAAAAAACAAAGTAAAATGTTATAATAAGTAAATAGTACATCAATGTTCATTTTTAAAAGATAAATCTTGATGACTATTTATCTTAACTGTTATGGGTGAAATTCTGAGCCCATATCCTGACTTTGTATCTTGATTTTTTATTAGTTGTATATGATCAGGATACCGGATCAGGATACAGGATCAGGATACCGGATCAGGATACCAGGCCAGGATATGGTAACATCCTGGGGCAGTATCCTGACTATTACTAATGATTTGCTTGTAAACGTTGGTTACAAGGGACTAACGTTCATGAGGACCAAGTTATCCTGAAGACCCGCTCAAATTAGTCAGGATAAGGACGTTGATGGCGGAAGAATAGCTCTTGTAACGGTCGTCATTGAAGAAAGGCATGTTTCATGGGAGCTGGTCAAAGATATTAATGTTCCAACGGTCATGGAGGCTTAAATCCCGGAATTATGGTTAATATGCGCGTGGAAAACGAGTAGAAGCAGCCCCCAATGTTCAGAATGGAATATTCCAAAGTATCCCAGAATAATAGGATAGTTTGTTAGTTTCTTTTACTATAAAAGGGATTGATCGGATCATAGGTAGACACAACTGTTTGCAAACACTTTCACTCGCACACTTTACTCTCTAGCTTCTAGCAATCACTAAACACAAACACTTGTAATCAAATTTCATGGTAATACCTAGTTGATCCGCATCATATCCTGCATTGTATCCTGAAGTTGAAAGCAATAAGAAGAACAAGGCAGTTGCGATTGTCAGCTCCCGAGGTTTTATGCCGGAGATCTAGATTGATCAAGGGCTTTCCTCGTACATCTCTTGTCAGCTCCCGAGGTTTTATGCCGGAGATCTAGATTGATCAAGGGCTTTCCTCGTACATCTCGTGTCAACCCCTTTACTTTTTGCTCATTGTTTGATCGTAGATACAGCTCAATATCCTGAGCCGTATCCTGAATACTGTGTTTCTAAACAACTTAACCAACATATTTTCAACACACTTTTTAGCACACTACCTCACTTAACTAATTTGATCACTTAATTGCTTCGGTAATTTTTGACCAAAACAATTTGGCGCCCACCGTGGGGCAAGTGGTGCTATTTTTTCTAAAAACTTTTGCAAGATCACTACTGTTTTGGTCAAAAATCACACAAGGATAATGTAACCAAACTTTATGTAAACGGGGTATGATGCTTGGTTAGCTATGAAAGTAAAGGATCACTTCTGTGATAAAGATACAAAGACACAATGATTTATACGAGGAAAAAGCCCTTGATCAATGTATGATCTCCGGCATAAAAAACCTCGGGTGATGGCAACTACCGATCACCAACTTCAATATAATAAAAATGTAGTTACAACTTCGGATAGTAATGAGCTGAGTACAAGGATCACTGAGTGTCTAAGTGTTTGAGAGTTGTGTCGTATGTTGTGTGTGTTCTTCCGAATGAGGAAGATGGGTATTTATACATGTGTAGGTAACTTATTTTAGGTAGATAGACCACTAATCAGCTCATTACCCCTTTAGAAATAAAGATAATCTAGCCTAAATTGCTGCCCATTAATCAAGCTAAGTTTCCATATCCGGTACAACGTCTATCTCCAATTTAGCTCTTGCCATATCTGTGAAAACGCGTCCCTGGATCATGATGTATAGGGCATATCCTGCTAGGTGTTCCTGCAAAACAATTTTGTAACAAGTTGAAGTGACCGTTAGTGTAAGGATCACCATATCGTCCCATGATCCTGATCCTGAAGTCTGGCTGAGGATCACTATCTGCCAAAGAAACAAGGATCACTGGTCAGGATCACGTATAAGGATCATTTATAGTAAAATCCAGCCCCAACAATTGCCCCCAAAATATAAGGAGTTAATTGTAAATAGATGAGTTATATTTTGTTTTGAGCTTATCTCTAACGGACGATTCCGATTTACTAGCCGTTGTATATGGACTAGCCGTTATGATATTTACGTCATTGATGTGACGATCCCTGCAAATCATCATTATAAATAGGAGATAGGGTTAGGATCATTTTGTATTTAAATTCGAAGTATCTCCCTTTATAACCATCATTGAAGACTCTTGATCAGGTATCATCTTCTTCTTTCTCTTCTTTGCTCTGTTCTTTCGTGCTTTTACTCTGTTTTTGTTCAAATATGCTGCTCCGTAATTCTCCGCACAAGAGTCCCAAGAAGGAGAGTCCCTTAAAGAGCCAGGGAATTATCAAGGATTCTCCCGTGGAGAGATGTTGCTTTACTGATGTCCACATAGACAAGCTTCGCCATTGCTTTCCGGCGAACGTTGTTTTTAAGTCTTTTGATCCTACTGCTTTGAGTGATTTTGTTTCGGACACTTGGGTGGCTTTTCCTGCTACTCCCTTCCTCATTGGGTATTCATATCCTTTTCCGATGTTCACCCAATCTTTCTTTTCTCTTACCGGCATCTCATATATCCAAGCAATGCCGATGATCTGGAGGGTTCTATATACCTTCGAGAGGATCATCGAGCAAGAAGGGATTGATCTGGGGTTGGCAGAGCTGGCCGAGCTCTATGATCTTACTACGTTTGGTTCCCATCGGTATCTGCTGAAACGGAAAGCTGGGGAGGATCACCCTATTTTTAAAGTGACCAAGAATGATACCAACTGGAAACGTCGATTTTTCTTTGTTAAGAGGGATTCCATCCCGGATGGGAAGGATCTGCCCAAGGAATGGGCCACTCATGGTAGGATAGAGGATCCTCGAAGGATCACTATCAGTTCTGTCTCATATGATGAGGATCACTGATGTCTTTTCTTTTTTGCAGCTATCTCTGTTGCTCATTTAATGTTGACCCCTGCTGCCAAAGAAAGAGTGTTAGCCTTCAAGAAGCTTAATCCTGAAGTCAGAAGCTTCCAAATCATTATCCAAGATTCTCAAGAGATATCCTCTGCATCTGCCACAATGTCAAGTAAGTATCCTCATAGAAAATAAGTTTTATGTGAAAGTATTTAATTTAACAAGGGAACTTATCTTGTTTTTGAATTGTGTAGGTGCCGGAAAGTCTGCCAGGTCTGTTAAATCTGCCTCCAAGTTTGGGATCAGTGATCTTGCCAATGTCACGTCCTCGAAGAAGAAGGCTCCTGCTGCCAGCCCTTCAGTCTCAGCCCCTAAAGCGTCCATTCGGGGCAAGGGAAAAAAGAGGAAGGCTTCAGATGATCTTCAAGGATTTCCTCTTCACCGTCAGCAATTCCTTGACTATTTTGATGAGGTTAGGATCACTGCCCCTGTTAATTGTCTTCGACAAGTCCGAGGATCACATGTGTCTGATGTTGCTTTCCTGTTGTCTTCTTTAGAAATTCTCCGAAATGGAGACTTACGTCAATCAGGTTGAGGATCAGGATCGTCAAATTGCTGATCTTCAACAGACGTGTGGGCTGAAGGATCTTAAGATTGCCGATCTTGAGAAGAAGATCCGGGCAGTCAAAGATGAGGCTGTTAAGGCGTTGATCAAGTTTGATTATGAGAAGCATGACATTACCCAAGACGCTAAGGTCTCTGCCGCGGTAACCATGTACAAGATACAACTGCAGATGGCTGCGGAGGCTCAAGATCCTTCCTTTGACAGGAGCACATGGGATGTTGAAGGCTGGAAGGCAAGGCTAGCAGAGTTGGAAGATGACGATGATGCTGAGGATATCCCAATGCTGGAGGGAGGTGATGTTGATAAGGATCAGGGTGGAGGAGCTGGTGATGGAGCAGCGAAGAAGTAAGCTGCATGATTGGGCGATGATGGATATTTCGAGACTAGGCCGGAGCCCAATTTTTTAGGATTGGTAGTGGTTTTTTGTGGTAGTGGTGTTTGGAACAATTTATGGTCCGTAACTTAAACAATAGTTTCTTAGGGTTAAGGGTCCTGGATCCTTTTAGACAATAGGTAGGATTACAAAAGGTGGAGGGATCCTCTGTTTGGGGGATGAAGCCTTTGTGATCCTGCCGCTTTTTCTTTCCTGCAAAAATGCTAAGACCGCATAGACAATGGACACCCTTTGCCAACCCATGTGGACGGGCCACGTTTTGCTGGTAGAAATGTGGGTTGGCAATTTTGACAACTTTTTGAAAGGGTTAATGATCCTTTTGTTAAATAATATAACTTAACTTTTCTGGCTTATCTTGTGTTGTTATCCTTCAATAATCCTCTTATTTCTTAATTGCTATATTTGTTAAAATAACGAGAGTTGAAAAAGTGTTTGATAAACTTAGGATATGATCCTAGATCAAATATCCTCAAATTGAAATTATTCAAAGTATTTTGGTTCAAGGATCATAGGTTTGGTTGTCAAAGTATAAGGGTTGGTTAGGATAATGAATAATGAAATTGAAAATAGTTAAGGATCATACCTGAAGATCCACGTTAGGATCCTAACCTTTAATCGGTACAACCATAGGTAAAACTTTAATGGATAATAAGGATCAAGGATCCTTAATCGTTTAACTTCGAAAACCTGAAAAAATGGAATACAACTTGGGACTAAGCCAATATAAAGGATAAGTTAGTAACTGGGGACAAGCCCAAAGGATAACTGAGAATGATCCCAGAGGATCACTGGGGACGAGCCCAAAGGATAACTGGGGATGATCCCGGAGGATCACTGGGGACAAGCCCATAGGACAACTGAGGATGATCCCGGAGGATCACTGGGGACAAGCCCATAGGATAACTGGGGACAAGCCCAAAGGATAACTGGGGACAAGCCCAAAGGATCGTATGCAAACTGGAGTATGGCCCTTTCTGGCAACTATCCAAACTTAGTGACATGAAAATGTCAAAACCTTAGCTAACGTGAAAACGTTAGAAACCTTAGGAACGGATGTATGGTGCGTCCACCATTATACGTAGGATCCTGGGTATAGCCAGTACGATGAGGTCGCCAGCCCCGAAAGTGGGTACTGATCCCAAGGACGTGAACTATATCAGGATCATCGTGCGCTGCTGGCGGAAACTGGGGATAATCCCAAGGATAACTGGGGTTGGACCCAAGGATCTGTGGTGCTTTTGAAGATCTTTGATGATATGCTGAAGATACCTGAACTTATCATAACTCAAATGGTTTGTGAGTAGGGGATGAAGGATACATGATCCTTATCCTTAAAAAATAAGAAAATGCAATAGTTTTAGGATAAGCATATTACCTGAGTAAGGATCACCGATATCTCCAGGATCCTTCAAGGATACTTCAATGTAAGGATCACATGCAGGAAGGATCATGTTCATATGAAATATTTCTTTAAGTGAACAGCATTCCAGGCTCTTGGTAACAAGTTTCCTTCCATGGTTAGCAACCTGTATGCCCCCTTTCCTGCTTCAGCTTCAATCAAGTAGGGACCTTCCTATTTTGGTGCTAGCTTCCCGTCAGCAGGATTGATGGTATTTTGAAATGCTTTTCTCAACACCATATCTCCGACTTGGAACTTCCTTATCCTGACATTCTTGTTGTAGGCACCAGCCATCCTTTGTTGGTAGCTTGCCATCCTTATCCTAGCTAGATCCCTGTTTTCCTCAATAGTATCCAAATCCTGAGCTAGGATCGTAGCATTTTCTTCAGGATCACGAGCACTTGTTCTAGCAGTTGGGATCACCATCTCTGTTGGGATCACTGCTTCTGCCCCAAATACTAAAGAGAAGGGTGTCTGACCGGTGGCATTTTTGGGAGTTGTCCTATCAGCCCATAGCACATAAGGTAATTCTTCTGCCCATTTCCCTTTCTTGGATCCTAGCTTCTTCTTCAGATTGTTGATGATGATCTTGTTGGATGATTCTGCTTGACCATTGGCTTGTGGGTGAACTGGTGTTGATGTGATCATCTTGATTCCCCAACTGTCACAAAAGTTAGTGGTTCTCCTTCCAATGAATTGAGAACCATTATCACATACAATTTCAGAGGGAATGCCAAATCTGGTTATAATGTTTCTTTTGATAAAGGATATAACTTCCTTCTCTCTGACTTGAGCAAAGGCTTCAGCTTCTATCCACTTGGAGAAATAGTCAGTCATGGCGAGCATAAATACTTTTCCACCAGGTGCTTTAGGAAGCTTGCCAACTATATCCATTCCCCATCTCATGAATGGCCAAGAGGATGGTATTGGGTGTAAGAATTCAGCTGGTTGATGAAGGATATTGCTATGTCTTTGGCAAGGATCACACTTTTTAGCATATTCTACAGCATCCCTTTTCATGGTTGGCCAGTAGTATCCTGTTCTAAGGATCCTTGAGAATAATGCCCTGCCCCCAGTGTGGTTTCCACAATCTCCTTTGTGGAAGTCTCTCAATACTTCTTCTATTTCAGGATCTTCAATACATCTTAAATATGGTCCTGCAAGGGATCGTTTATATAGCACATTATTTAAGATTGCAAATTGAGATACCTTAATCCTGAAAGCTCTAGGATTTTCTCCCGTTGGAATCTCCCCATGTTGCAAGTATCTCATGATCGGTGAGATCCATGATCCTGAATAAGATCGAGCTTCTTCACTAGGGATTATTGCAGTATCCTCTTCTATTTCCATGGCTACTTGATTTTCGATAGCAGGAGCCAGGATATGGATGATAGGGATACTTATATCTTCTGGAATTTTTAAGGATGATCCTAGGTTGGCCAATGCATCAGCTTCCGTGTTATCCTCCCTTGGTACCTGTGTTAAGCTAAAAGAAACAAAAGAGAGTGCCAATTCTTTGACTATCTCTAAATATTTGGTTAGTTTTTCACCTTTAACAGCATAGGATCCGTTAAAGTGATTAGTGATCAATAATGAATCTACATATACGTTAAGATACTTTACCCCCATATCCTTAGCGATTTGTAAGCCAGCAATTAGGGCTTCATACTCAGCCTCATTGTTAGTTGCTTGGAACTCACAGGCTATGGAGTGGGGTATTATGTCCCCCTGTGGCGATTTTAGGAGGATCCCTAGCCCTGTGCCTTTGATGTTTGAGGATCCGTCAGTGTGTAGGATCCAAGGATCCTTGGTCTCATCCAGCTGCTGGACCTCCAATTCTGCTTCCTTTTGTAGATCACTACTGAAATCAGCCACAAAGTCAGCTAGTGCTTGAGATTTAATGGCTGTTCTTGGTTCGTATCTTATATCATGGGCACTAAGCTTCACTGCCCACTTAGCCATTCTCCCTGACATATCCGGTTTCCTGAGGACATTCTTAATTGGAAAATTAGTTTTGACAATAATAGTATGGGTTTCAAAATAATGCCTTAACTTCGTGGATGCCATGATTAATGCAAGGATGAGTTTTTCGAGGTGTGAGTACCTGGATTCGGCATCAAGTAGACTTTTACTTACATAGTAGATAGGATATTGTGTACCTTCGTGATCCTTAACAAGGACAGCACTTACAGCGGTTGAGGATACCGCCAGATATAAGGATAACACATCTCCTTTTTCCGGTTTTGCTAATGCTGGTGCTGAGGACATATATTCTTTTAGGGCTTGTAAAGCATTCTCATGCTTCTCAGTCCATTCGAACTTCTTATTCTTCCTTAGGATATCGTAGAATTCTTTGCACTTTTCTGAGGATTTCGATATGAACCTGTTCAAAGCTGCTATCCTGCCTGTTAGTCTTTGAACATCCTTGGCGTTGGCAGGAGATTTGATATTTATTAATGCTTTGATTTGTTCCGGGCTTGCTTCAATGCCCCTCTGGGTTACCATGTATCCTAAGAACTTTCCTGCCTTAACACCAAAATGGCATTTTGAAGGATTAAGTTTCATGTTGTAACTATCAAGGATATCGAATGCTTCTTCCAAGTCCCTTAGGTGATCCTCAGCTTTCTTTGACTTGACCACCATATCATCTATGTACACCTCCATAGTTTTTCCAATTTGATCTTTGAACATCATATTTACCAGCCTTTGATATGTTGCACCTGCATTTCTTAGTCCAAAAGGCATGGCAATATAACAATATAAACCGGTTGGGGTCATAAAGGCTGTATCCTCTTGGTCAGATGGTTCCATCTGGATTTGTTGGAATCCAGATGATGCATCCATAAAAGTTAACAGTTCATGCCCCGCTGTCGCATCCACCATGGAGTCAATGTGGGGTAATGGGAAAGGATCCTTGGGACATGCCTTATTCAAATCAGTGAAATCGACACATACCCTCCACTTTCCGTTTTTCTTTTGGACAACAACCACATTGGCTAACCATTTAGGATACTTTACCTCTCTGATCATACCTGCTCGAAGTAGTCTCTCTACTTCTTCTTGGATAATGGCATTCCTTTCTGGTGCAAACTTCCTCCTTTTTTGATGGATTGGCTTGATAGACCTGTCAATGCCAAGTTTGTGAGTAATAATATCCTTAGATATACCTGTCATATCTTCATGTTTCCAAGCAAAGGTAGATTTTCTTCTTTTGAGGAAGGATATCATGTCTTCTTTCATCTTGCCAAGGATCCCTGATCCGATATAGATTTTCGATTCAGGATCACTAGGATCCAAGAGGATTTCATCTACATCTTGTTCCCTTGCCTCCAAGACGTTCCTCGGAGGATACTGTAATTGCTATTGCTCCCTTGGCCTCGAGGTTGGCTTCATGGATGAGGTATAGCAATCCTTAGCTTCTTGCTGGTCACTGTCGATCTTGATTATCCCCCATGGGCTAGGGAGCTTCACACATTGATGGTAGGTAGATGGAACTGCTTTCATGTCATGTATCCAAGGCCTGCCAAGGATAACGTTGCAACAAGATAAACAGTCAATAACACAAAATTTTTGGTAATTATGTAATCCTTCCACGTAGATTGGGAGTTTGATGTCCCCCAGAGTTTTCTTCGTTTCTCCACTGAATCCCACAAGCACGGAGGATCTTGGTGTGATGTCTGATTCTGGGATTCCCATCTTCTTCAAGACATCAAGCTGGATAATGTTCACTGAGCTCCCTCCGTCAATAAGGATCCTGCGGACAAAATGGTTAGAGATAAAGAGAGTGATAACTAAGCTATCATGGTGAGGATCCTGAACATTAATGCGATCATCCTCATCAAATGTTATCATCTTTCCTTCTGAGACGCTTGAGGTTCTAATAGGCCTTTCTCCATTATCCATTTTTGATTCTTTTGCATGTCTTTTGGCCGCTGAGAAGGATGTTCCACAAATGTCTGATCCTCCGGATATGAAGTTAATCACTTGTGCGTTTGCCAGAGGTGCTGGAGCCTTTTCAGGGATCCTTTCAGGATCCTGGGTCCTTTGCTTTTTTCTTCCCAACAATTCCTTTAGATGCCCCTTGCTTAGCAGGTATCCAATTTCTTTTCTTAAGGCTATGCAATCTTCAGTTAGATGCCCGAAATCCTCATGGTATGCACACCATTTGGACTTGTCTTTAGTCCCGGATGGTTTGTCATTCTTCCTGGGCCACCTAGCTTTTTCACCTAGATTCTGCATTGCAAGGATTAGTTCATGATTATCAACGGAAAAACAATATTCTGAGATTGGAGGATATTCTTCATCATCCTCTTCTTGGTCAACAGCATGCACATTCTTGTTCTCATTCCTCTGGTAGGATTTGAACTTGTTGCTTTTGAAGGAGGATCCTTGCTTCTCCGGTTTTGAGGATCCCGCTTGTCTCTCCTGGATCCTCTTGTCATCCTCTAGCCGGATAAACCTGAGTGCTCGAGTTCTTACTTCATCTAAGTTCCTGCAAGGTGTCATAACAAGATCATCATAGAATAATGAATCCTTAAGAAGTCCCATTTTGAAGGCTTCAACAGCCGTAGCCATATCCAAGTTGGGAATATCCAAGGATTCTTTACTAAATTTAGTTATATAATCTCTTAATGATTCGTTATGATTTTGAGTTATCCTGTACAAATCACTAGTTAATTTTTCAAATTTTCTACTACAAGAGAATTGGTTATTAAATAAATTAACTAAATTAGCAAATGAAGTAATAGAGTAAGGGGGAAGACTTAGCAGCCACTTAAGAGCTGATCCAGTTAGAGTGGAACCAAATCCTTTACATAGGCATGCTTCCTTCAACTTTTCTGGGATAGGATTGATTTCCGTCCTTTCCCTGTATTGTGCTATATGCTCCTCTGGATCCGTTGTGCCATCATACAGCTTCATGGTAGGGATATGGAACCTTTTGGGCACCTCTGCATCACAAATTGGTGGTGCAAAGCGTGATACCTTGTGGCTTCCATCTGCAATCTCTGGGATAGGCTTGACTACCCCTGGAACACTTGAGATCATGTCCTTTAGTTTCTGTAATTCCCTGGCCATAGCGTGATTGGTACCTGTATCCTGCATGTTAGTGATAGGATAATTATTTAAAGTGTTACCTCCCATTGGGTTCAAGTTAGGGAATCCATATTGCTGGGATTCTGGAACAACGGAGGGACCAGTGGAAGCAATGGTCTGCATTGGAATGAAGTCCCCTTGATGGACATCTAAACTCCCTGTTTGCAAACTTTTTAGGGATCCTGGCATCTGTAAGGATCCTGGTATCTGGGATGATCCTGGAACGAAGGAGGATCCTTGAACCTGGGATGATCCTGGAATAAAGGAGGATCCTTGGCCCTGGAATGATCCTGGGATAAAGTAGGATCCTTGAAACTGCTGTGCCCCCGGATAGGCTCCCGGATTCATGAAGGATCCCATATACTGAGGATAGGATCCTGCTGGCTGAAAATACGAGCCCGATGTCTGAGTCATTGCTGCTGACTTGAGATGTGATCCTCTCGTCTCCCCTGTGATCTGTACGTCTGGGATCCCTGATGGCTGAGAGGTGACCATTGGAGTCTCAAAACTCAAGGATTTTGGCATCAGTGGGGAATGATCCTCTGCCGCTTTCTTTTGTCTTTTGAGATCTCCAATCTCCCTGAGGATCCTGTCATTAGTTTCATCCTGCCGCTGCATACGATCCTTCATCTGCAAAATTAAAGCAAACACATCACTAGTACTGGGAATAGAAGAATTCATAGCAGAAGAAGATGGAGGTTTAGAGAAAGAAGGGGTTGGTCTCTTCTCAGCATTTCTCTGGGATCCTGCCGGTGGAGGAGGTAGAGTGGTTTGTGCTGAGGTGACTGCAGACATTGCCGTGGAGGTGTTCTTCAATGATGAAGCCATGTAACTCTTTGAAATGATTTCGAACAAAAGATTTTCTTATGAATGAAGCACCAATTGCCCCACGGTGGGCGCCAAACTGTTTTGGTCAAAAATCACACAAGGATAATGTAACCAAACTTTATGTAAACGGGGTATGATGCTTGGTTAGCTATGAAAGTAAAGGATCACTTCTGTGATAAAGATACAAAGACACAATGATTTATACGAGGAAAAAGCCCTTGATCAATGTATGATCTCCGGCATAAAAAACCTCGGGTGATGGCAACTACCGATCACCAACTTCAATATAATAAAAATGTAGTTACAACTTCGGATAGTAATGAGCTGAGTACAAGGATCACTGAGTGTCTAAGTGTTTGAGAGTTGTGTCGTATGTTGTGTGTGTTCTTCCGAATGAGGAAGATGGGTATTTATACATGTGTAGGTAACTTATTTTAGGTAGATAGACCACTAATCAGCTCATTACCCCTTTAGAAATAAAGATAATCTAGCCTAAATTGCTGCCCATTAATCAAGCTAAGTTTCCATATCCGGTACAACGTCTATCTCCAATTTAGCTCTTGCCATATCTGTGAAAACGCGTCCCTGGATCATGATGTATAGGGCATATCCTGCTAGGTGTTCCTGCAAAACAATTTTGTAACAAGTTGAAGTGACCGTTAGTGTAAGGATCACCATATCGTCCCATGATCCTGATCCTGAAGTCTGGCTGAGGATCACTATCTGCCAAAGAAACAAGGATCACTGGTCAGGATCACGTATAAGGATCATTTATAGTAAAATCCAGCCCCAACA